>NW_010429569.1:13834-31282 GCF_000710305.1 Buceros rhinoceros silvestris
GGAGGTTTACAAAACAGAGGAGATTCGTCAGGGGCTCAAAGATGCAGCACAGCAACCTGCAAATTAAACCTTGCTGCTGCTGAAGGCTCTGCCAACTCGTAAGCAGAGCGAGGATGTCTGCAAGTTACCAGGAGCGACAAGGTTTTTTTCTTCTTTTCTTTTCCGAGCGCAGGTATTAACCCAGCTAGTGCAAACGGCAGCAGCACCCGCTGTGTCCTTCCCTGGGCAAGTCCTGGGAGCACTTTCCACCTCGTAACTCTGCCTGCCATGATGAGCTCCACAAAGGGAGGCAGAGACACGTGCCCCGGTCACGCAGACCCCAAGCTTCAGAGGTTTTCGGTGTCTGAGGCCCTGCAGGGCCGTGCTGGGGTAAATGAGGTGCAGCGATGTGCCACTGAGGGAAGGCGCGAGCCTCAGCCGGCAGCAACGGCAGCGCTCGTGCAGCGGCCAGATGGGCGCAATAAAAGGCTCATTAATGGGGATCGTTGGACCTCAATTTCAGATTGCTGGCTGAAACCTCCTCAGTAAGTATCATTATTATGGCTCTCTCAATCAAGTCAAGCAGCTTTATGACAAAATCAAAAGTTGTGATCCAAGCAGAAGGACGGGGTAAGCAGCCTATTTCTTTTGCTTTGGGTTCACGGTAAGGACCCAACAAGATGCCGGGACACAAGAATGATCCTCCCGTCACACCCTCCCAACAGCTGAGGGCAGCTTTAACTACCATCACAGCCCTCTGCCCTCTCAACCCCAAACCTCCCTGTGGCCACAGCAGGATTGTGTAGAAAGCAGCATGCCAGTCTGCGGCTCAGAAATGAGAGGGGGGAATCTGGAGAGGAGCTCCTGCTGCCCACGTGCAAATCGCTGCTCAGAGGCCAGGGAGAGCAGCAGCTGCAAACCAGGTTCATCTGCACTTGTGATGAGCCCAGCGAAAACACTACCTGAAATGCATTACCTGTTTAGTGTGGCTGCCTGGGCCACTTCGCCCTCATTCCTGCCCAGATACACGGGGTCAAACTACGGCCCTTCAGTCAGGGCTTGACATCTGCCAGACAGGAGATGAAAAGACACAGAAAGCGCAGGGCAGAGCCACTGTCCAAAGCCTGCACCCGTACAGGGAGATGAACGGCCGCGTCCCAGCCATGCACTGCGGCTTTCCTACCGAGCACTTCATGCTGCATTTACTCATTACAGCTGCTTCTAGATTTTCCCAGCAAACCCCTTTTCTCTGATCTGCCCTCCTTTGTCTCCAGAATATCTGCCATTTTCCTATTCCATATGCAGCAGCTTTGCTCCTCTGAGCTCCGCAGAGTTCAGATGCCACCAGACAGAGCCGGTGCATGCAGGAGGAACTCCCCGCCCTCACCTGCAATCCCAGCTGCTCATTTCTTGACTGAAGGCCCGATCTTTCTGCCTGTCCTTAATATGTAAGGACTTCCAAATAAAGGAGGAGCGGGGTGGGTTAATCACCAGGCTGGTGGAGGGGACACTCAGCTGGGCTGGTGTCCTGCTGTGATGGCAAAGTCACACCATCCTCCATCTCAGACTCATGGCTGTGGGTCAGCAACACCACGTGACACCCGAGGACCTTTGGATTTTGGCAATACGACTTCTTGTTCCTCACATGCATCTCAAACCATGGATTTCTTGGCTCCCCTGCCAGCCCATCTCAGCTGTCATCTCCACTCAGAGGTGGAAAGCTGACATGTGGGGCTGTGGAGCTGCTGCTGACTGGCAGGGAGGGAAGGAGATCAGAAGATCATTCTCTAAAGAATTAAGATCCTAATCTGCCTTAAGCTGCTCAGTGCTGTGAGGAGCCCTCCTGAGGCAGCATCTCATCTCATCGGCAAGGACAAGCAGATGAGGCAGAGCAAGGCGTAGCCTGGCACAGGGTTCACAGCCACAAAACAGAGTCTTGCACAGTGAAGATCAAGCTTCAATTAGACTTTGCCCCTCATTATGTAAGTTTACTGTCGCCCTCACTCATTAAAAGGCAGTGGGAAGAAGCTGCAGGTAGGAGGAAGCATCAGAGGGATTATACAAACCGCAGCTGTGCGAGGAGATCTGATATCTCTCAGCATCATCAGGCACAAGAGCCGAAGTCGCTTCCTCCTCCTTGCACAAACCGCCCATCCCATGGAGCGCCGTGAGGACGCGACGCCGCCTGCTGCGTTTGCAGCATCGCCCGAGAGCAAGAGCAGCCAAACACGCTTTGCTTCTCTTTTGATGGCATTTATTGCAGCAAGAAGATATCACAGCCCAAGGGAAGGCTTAGCTTTTGAAAATTCTAAAGCCCAGGAAGACAAAGAGAAAATGAGTCTGACCGGGAGCGTCTGGCTAATCACCCTGATGCTGGCAAAGACATTTTGGTGAGGAATGGGGATGGTTTTTCCATGCTGACCCCAGGGACAAGGAGGCCTTGCAGGAGGCCACACAGAACACTCTTGCCTGGTGGACACCGGTGCCGTGTGGGTTTTGTGCTTCCTTCAGGGCAGTTTCAACCCAACTAGGTTTCAGCAGGCGCCAGGTACTCCAATCCCTCAGCTACCACTGCGGAAATTTGCTCATGGTTCTGGGCAAGAAGGGGACATATATAACCCGGGCAAGAGAAGGTGATGATGGCGAGGGCCAGTTCTGCTGCATGCCCGCCACATGCACGGGTGGAAAGGCTGGGTTACAGCGGCAGTGCTCTAGCTTACCCTGTGCCCCAGGAGCCCGAGGGGCGGTTCTGCTGCATGCCCGCCACATGCACGGGTGGAAAGGCTGGGTTACAGCGGCAGTGCTCTAGCTTACCCTGTGCCCCAGGAGCCGATGCAGACTGCGAGCGACAGGAATGCTCCTCTTGTAGCAAGTGGGCAATTTGGAGGGTCAAATCTTTAAAACTCCATCATATTCCTCTACATTACTTCTTCCACCTGGAAGCAATATCCTGCCGCTGGAGCCTGGCTGCTCCAGGAGACCTTTCCAGCAGACTGCAGCCATTCCCCCTCCTGCACTTCACATTCAGCTCCAAGCAAGAGAGCAGCTTGGCTGCTCATGACCTCTCGGCTTTGGGATGCTGCTGCAGGGTGCCAGTGGGAAAGGCACATTCCCAAAATACACAGAAATTGAAACCACACGATCCCTGTCGCACAGCAAAGAAGAGGAGGGAGTCAGTGAAGAAATATTTGTCTGGCTACCTTGCTTTCTAGCACAGAAAGTCTGAAGAAAAAAAAATTCAGCTTTCCAGTAAAACTCAGCCCACTGATGCTGCCAACACCAGGATCACAGCAGCTTAGTACCTTCCCGGTGTTTGGTCTAGTTTTCTTTTGAAGAAACCAACAGAACCAGGAGGAAGGAGGTGGTTTCAAAGCACACAAAGCCAAAATGCTGAGCAGTAAATCAGCCGACACCTTCCTTGCTGCGCCAGGACACCGCAAGTCGTGCCAGTTTCTCTGGCTCTCAGCCCTGTTGGCTTTCCAGCCCCTCTAGAAGTCCCAGGACTGTCTCACCACATGTCTCACATCACATCTGGACTGCAGGGCAGAGGGCTATGTCTGAAGAAGACTGGCCAAGATGGGCACGAAGGTGGTGGTCGCCGGCTGAACACACATCATTATCCCACTGGCACAGGGCTGTAATTCTGCAGCAGAAGGACTAAGGAAGCCTGAGTTCCTATGCATCACGCCTGGCATTCTATCCAAGGCAGACTGTGGGTTCAACCCCTCAGTGGCCACTAGAGGATCCAGAAAGGAGCCACATGTGAATGTCCTGACCACAGGAAAAGCTTCTGAGACCGTTGTGTTACAGACATCAACCGCTGCACTTACAGAAACCTTAGTCAGGAATAGATTCTCTGGTGCCTAACGTTTCATAGCGTGACTGTATTTTCTGCCTGCGTGGAAGATCTCTTCCCCCATGTGGGTCCTCTGATGTTTCACACCACCAGAACCCAAGCTGCAGCCCCTCTCAGTGGGGTCTTTTACTGTTAAAGTCTCTTTCCTTTACCTGCCCACCAACTTCTATGAGATGTGTAGTTAAAATCACTGAGATTTTACTCCTTCAATCACATGCCAGTGAAGCAAAGCACTGAGCTGAGAAGTTAATAGGTTAGGCTCGACAACCAGTCTCGGCTGAGTACAAGGCAATCACCTAAGCCAGACTTCTTCAGGAGCCCGTCTAAAAATAGCATGGAGAAGACCACAGAAATAGGATCTCTAGTATTTTTTAGGCTAAAGCAAGTGTAAAGGTCTGATGTGAATCCTCGCTCATGCTCTCATGACACGCTGCCGTTCCCAACCAGCTCTTCCCTCTCCCAGCCATGACCAGTCTGCTTTGCCAGGCTCTGGCACCAACCAAGCTGTAGCTCAAGAAGCAGCTTGTTTTCCACTGCCCAGAGCCTGCACATTTAAGTACGGCTCTAAGTTTGAAAACAGATCCTTTGTTTTTCATGGAAAGCCTCCTCCATCTTAACAAATACCAGGACTCTGCCCAGCTGATTACAGCATGGTACTTCCTACAACCTGCCCTGCCCTGCCCAGGTGCAAAATAAACTGAGAAAAGGAGTATTGAAGAGGGAGGCGGCATCGCTGGGCTTCTCCTGTGCTTGTTCCCATGTCCTAGGCAGGGAAACGGAATCATGCCAAAGACTCTGACTTGCGCCAGCCCTGAGAAATGTGAGGCTGGTCACACAGGCACCTACTCAGTCTGCCAAGGCTGCAACAGATGATGCAGAGGAATGCATCCTCCAGAGCCAGGGAGAAGACCAAAACCCCAGCTCCATGCCCAGACACCTTTGGATGAGTCTGCTCACAGCCACCAGCCTCGCCTGGGGCAGGGCAGAGGGGACGAGACCCACACAGCGCAGAGCTAAAGGCACTGCATCATGCCACAAAAAACAAGGGAAAAATTATAAATACGGCAAGATTTGCAGAGTTTCCCTCTTGTACAAAAGCCCTGGCAGAAGCAATCGCCTTTGCTCCCCTGTGTGCAGCACGCTTGCTGGAAGAGGAGAAGAGTTATGGTGCGGGCATGGCCGGTGAACGCACACACAGAGCAAGCACCGCGCTCGGTGCGGTCACCCCGGCACCCCCGGGGCTGGCAGGAGGGCACTGCCACACAGGCCACCGCTGCAGGAGCAGCCCCACACTCCTCCTGGCAGCAGCAGGAACCATGGCTGCATCAGCAAAGCTGCAGATACACTAATTGGGTCTAAGCAAAGCAGGGAGGAGGAGAAGGGAAGAAAGGAAAGGGGGTGTGGGGAAGCCTAAACCCCTGCCTCAATGGGAAAACACTACAATCCAACGCAGGAGGATGAAACCAACCCAGTACAACGTTGTCCGGTTAAACTCGCGGCCCTGTATTATTCCCAGCTCGCATTAAGTAGCTCTGTAGTGTTAGTGCTGTTCTTGAAAGATAACTTCACCTTTCACCCCTTAAGCTCTGAGACACTCCTAAAAGTACCAGCATGTTATTATGAACAGAAGAGCAGTGTTAATGCTGAAACGCTTTATCCTCTTCTCCTCCTTCCTTGTCACCGCTAGATTTTAAAGCATGGCATTATTAAAAAAGAAAATATATGCTGGGAATGCAGCATCCCCTCGCAGCAGCAAGCCCTGCCTGTGGAGAAGACCCCCTTGGTTTCGCACAGCGAGTGCCGCGATGTTGCTGTTTCCAGCCTTCTCTGTTGTTACTCCTCAACGTTTCCTGCTCTCTGTATCTCAGAGCCATCACGCTTCTGCGGTTCCTGTCACCCTTGTCCCCTTTGAGAGGCAGGAGGGGATGCGACCACGTCCCTCAGAGGGCAAGGACAATGCCACAGCGAGGACCAAGGAAAGCCAAGTCATCTTCCCACACTTGAAAATATCCAAGCAAACAATTAAAAACGCCTCAGAGCCCGCATGCTCTAAAGCTCCGGAGGCAGAGGCTGCCGCTCTGCAGCCGGGGTAAGCTGCTGGAGCAGAGGGAGCCAGGATGGTTCCCCCTGCAGACTGGGCTGGCAGAGCTAGATGTGGTCTCCCTCCCAGCATCTCCCAAATGCCAGGAGGAACCTCTCCTCTCCCTCCCCATCCTCCCTCCTGCAGGCACGTCATCAGCAACCGCCTCAGCTCTCCCTCCCAGGATCTGCTGGGTTATGTTTGTGTTGCCTTCCTGCGACTGTAAAGTCTTTGGGGGCAGGCACACGCTGTAATCTGTGTTTGTCAAGTGCCATGTAAACGGCTGGCTAAATGTGTTTGTTTTCGACTGCTTATTTGTTTTCCAAAGGGGTAGTTACAGGAAAGTACACAGCGGAATAAGTAATCGGTGCGTGGAGCAGAGCTGGTAGAGGATGGGAGAAGCTGCAGTGAGGGCTGCAACAACCCTGTGGAGAAAGGCAGGTGTCACCAGTCAGATTTCCTTCCCCCTTTCTCCCCAGTTTCACAGTCAGGAGGGGCTGAGGATAACCCCAAAGACACCCCCTGTCCTGGCAAGTGCTGCAGAGGCCGGGGCAGGTCACGCCGGTGTGTACCACACCAGCTGCCCTGCTCCCACCCTGGTTTTATTCCTGCAGGCTCACCTGTTCGCCGTGCTCCTTTAAATGTGGCTTTCGTACCTTTAGGGCATCTATTTTTTTGTCTTCTCCTTGATAGGCATAACCCTGCGTCCTTCTTCCCAAGGCTGAATCAAACGCCTCCTGTATCGCTTTTTCTCCTGCCTGGCTCGTGGAGCTAATGAAATTGTAATCACTTCCACAGCAGCGTCTGCAGAGCTTTGAACGCTGAACTGAGAGGGAGACCATCAGCAAACAGCCTGATTAAAAAGGAGTTTGGGGAGGGGGCAGTTTGCCTGAGGGTGACAATGTCTCTTACACTTGAAATGAGATGTAGCCATGTTGAGAAGTGGGAAAGAAAAGAGGAAAACTTTGGCCCCTCCGGAGGTCCAGAAGCCCTCGGGCTGTTGGCCCCTGGATTCCTGTACACTGCACGTTAGCACTTTAAAAAGGACCTAAAAAAGCAAGAAACCACTAACCGCTAGACTGTAAAATATCCTATCACCAGCCAGCCATACGCGGCGAGCATGTCGTGCCACGGGGTTAGCAGCACTATCGTATGCAAGGTAAAGATGCTTCATTGCATGTATTAAAGGCAGCCTGAGCCCTAAATGCACCCTAAAGAAGATGGATCTCCTTGGGAGGCTGAGATCTATTCATCACAATCTGATTTCTAAGTGTCAATTAATCTTACTGCTTGTGTGTTGTTCCCCAGCCCTGACACATCTCTCACTGTCCCTGACTTGGAAGAGTAATGGGAGACAGAGTTTGAGTATATAAAAGATAATTAATAGAAAACATCCTCCCTTTAAAAAACAACCACCAAAGCAGCCTTTTAGCACAACATGTCTTTCCAGCAGCATCCATTTCCACAGAGGCAGCTCCTGCCATTTGGGGAACGGTAATTGCCCAGCAAGAAACTTGGACAGTGTTTTAAAAGGGTAGGACCGATCCTTCTCAAGTGTGCGGCTAACACAAACGAAGTGCGGATGGTTCTGAACGCCTGTTCTTCCATCTCAGCACCCAGACCTGCCCTGGCTCCTGCTCTGACACTACCACAAGGCGCAGAGCCCCTGGCACAGGGAGATGTAATGCAATGAGATAATCACGCTGGTTTACTTAGAACTTACATCTTGGAGGGAAACAAAACACGTGGCTGGGGCTGGGCAGCGCCTGTTGCTTGCTGGGAGCCATCCTGGGACACTGATACAGCAGCAGGGTGAGGAGGAGGAGGAGGAGGAGGAGGAAGAGGAGGAGCTGGGTTTGCTGGCTGGGGATGGGAAGGAGGCCCCCAGGGCAAGATTCGAGCATGGCAGTAAAAAGCCCTGGGAATTCAAAAAGAAATAATTCTCTCTGGTATTTGAAAGAGAAGAGGCTCCTCATGGTGAATGAGGTTCAGTAAAAGCGATTTGGTGGTGAATAGTAGGGTTTGGGGTGGAGCTGGGAGAACTGGGTTTCCTGCATTGATTTTTTTTTTTTTTTTACAGGATCTAATATGGGGTTGTACAGGATCTTCCTGGCTCCAGGAAAAATCTCTGGGAGAGCAATGAGGCACCTGATGGGTCAGAGTCTGGCTGAATGTGGTTGTGGCTTTGCAGGAACCGATTTCCTAGGAAGAAGGGTGGAGGACCTGCATTGCTGCTCAAAGCATGGACATAAACACCTCTGCTCTGGTGCTCATGGGAGCTGCAAAACATGTAGATTTGGCAGCATCAGCCCAGAGCTTTTCCTGATGAATTCTGTCCCTGTAGCCCCAAACAGACCTGTCTGGGTTGGGATATTGCGGCTACTTCGCAGCTGGGCCGGGAGCAGGATCCTTGCGCTAGAGGTTGCGGGGATAGGGCTCCAGCTCTCAGCTGCATCTTGACATCTGCAAGACTTCAAATACCAAATCTAGTCAAAATCTAGGCAGAGCGCCCTTGCAGCTGCAGCACGACAGGGGACGTGGAGGATGGGGTTAGCTGAAATGAGCAGCTTTGCTTCTGAAGCATACTGTAATTCCTGCCTGGAGAGGGCTCCGGGAGAGCTCCCGGGGGTTTGGCCTCCCCACTTTGTCTCCTGACAGTAAAATCTTAGCATAGATTTAAGGCTTAGAAACACCTGAAACAAAACCATGAGGCCCAAGGAAAGACACTTTCCTGGATATCTCCATCCAGTCCTCTGGATCCTTTGGCCTCTCTTGGCTTTGTCTGGTTTTGATGAGTGAAGGTAGGTGGCCCTCTCCTGACTTCAACCCCAGCATCATCACTCTGATGGGAGCAGATAAAACCCTTGTGCTTGAGGATGGGAGATGCAGTCCTAAGGGTGGAAACGAAGGCAGGAGCTGTCAGACCTATTCAGGTTTCATCAGCCTGTATAAACAGGCTGTGAAACTTGTAATTACCTGTTCCCCCTTAGGATTTGGGCACGTCGACTCCTAACCCAACCTTGGAAAGTACAGAAGGTAGAGAAATGAAACCTAATAAAACCTAAATAGTATCTTTCATGTTCGGAGGCTCAGCAAAGGTTTGATTTACATTTCTCACAAAGATTCTTGCATCTGAAGCAGTGGCTTGTATATTGTATTTGTCTAAGATTATAGGTACTTTACGGCATTTACTACATCTTGTAAATATTCTGTAAAGTGCTATTGACAGAACAATTACGGTAGAAGAAAAGAAATAACAGTTTTGAATCAACTCCTCTTGGAAGAAAAAATGGATTTTGCCCTTTACTACCACAGATGATCCCCAACGTGGTGATGCTTAACAGCACATATTAGAAGAATACTGACAAACTAACCCCGGCTTGCTTCTCCAAACACTGGGCTCCCGGTTACGCTCCTGGAAAAGGGGACAGGGTCTCGCAGACTCCGGGTCACAACAGCATGTTGGAAAAATTGGCTGCCCTGCAGATGAGAGAAGCAAACCTCACCCTCCTTGTTCCTAACCAAACCTGCCCACTGACGCCACAGATACGACCTCTGGCTGCGCCACTGGAAATGAGCTCACTATCCACCTTCGTGTGCAGCCTTTCCCTATTGCTTTTCCAACACAAGCAGCTGGGGCAGAGTGTTGGGGCAGCAAAGGGCACGAGGTTTGGTGCGAATCACTGTGCTGCAGAGCCCCGTGCGCTCAGACGCCCAGCTCTCCTTGGCTCCTGACGAGAAGCTCTTGTTTGCTCCTAGGAGAACCATCCCCCCCTCCAGCCTGCCCAGAGCTGTCGACAGCCCGCGAGCTGGAGGGAAGAGGCAGCTGACGGGAGCAGGACGTGCGTCCCTGCGCCGTGCCACTGATTGGATGGTGGCGGAGGGATGATGTTTGCATCCTATTTTTAGCACAGCCTGCAGCAGGCTTGTGAGCGCACGGCCAGGGCTGCGGGAACAATGCCACGATGGACGCTCATGCTCGGCGACGTTAAAATCCCATGCTCAACACCCGTGCCATATCGTAAACAGCAACTCCCCAGAAAAAAAGACCTTCCTGTCTTTGGAGATCCTCCCCACATCTTTGCAGGCAAGCACGAAGGGCGCGAGGGCTGCACAGAGGCGGAGGTGCCTGCCCTTCCCCAGCTTCTCCTCTTGCAAATCAAAGCGGCAGCACACAAATCCTGCAGCCTCCATCCCAGCTCGCCCTGCGAGCTAACATCTCCACCCAGACCAGCCTCAGCGCAGTACCAAAGGGGTGCAAACAACAGAGCATAAGTCACAGTGACATCGCTGGGGCCTGCCATCAGCCAGATACGAAACCAGCGCTCTGCGTCCCCCCCGGGACGAGGAGTCGCAGCACCCCGGCATGCCCCGAGGGACCCCAGCCAGCCTGGGCCCCACAAAGACGTGTGACAGCAAAGGGTCAACCTGCTAACAGGAAGCTGCTCTTCTGAGGGATCTGGGAGGACGTCTCCCCTTCTCTCAGCTTCTCACATCCCAGGGGAGCCCAGGAGATGATGTGGCATCGGAGGGGAGCCAGGGACCTGGATAGCGAGCAAGGGGCAGGCTTAGAGTTGGCCAAGGGGCTGCACAGGGGCTAGGAGTGATCAGCAACCACAGCTACCTCCGGCCTCAGCCCAGCGACTCGCACCTTCCTCACCTGGGACACCGGGGAGTTTTCAGCCTTGGTGAAGCCCAGGCACTGATGCTGTACAAAACATCTGGCCCAGGTGGTGGCCAGTGACTCAGGGGATCACCCCACTGCCAAAGGGGTGATCGTCCCTCTGCCCCAGCTCTGGCTCATGCCCCAGCTTGTCTGAAGCATAAAACCCGTGTGATGTTTCTTTCCTGGGGGAAGAATCTGAGATGCACATGAGCGAAGCAAAACACAAGCACCGAAAACAGGAGAAAAAGCTCTCTTCAGGCAACGGCGAACACGTGCAAATCATTTGGAAACAGTCACGCACGCGGCAGCACTGCCAGCCCTGAGGCGGGAGTGAGCCGGGGAGTATGGCTCCCTGCGGGTGGCTTTTGGGGGATCACTGGGACAGAAAGAGCCTCCAAAGACCTTCCCCACCATCAGAGCCACGTGCATGGGAACCCCCAACAACTGCCGCGCTACAGCCCCAGTGGGGACAGCTGGGCCCAGGAGAGGACATCTGGCCACAGCCTGAAGCTGGAGACAACCTGGTTCACCATCGCTCCCAGCCAAACCAAATCCCAAATGAACCTTTCTAACAATCTGCAGTTGGGAAAGGTTGTTCCTTTGTTTTACTGGATCACGTGTTGTTTTGTGTTTCTCCATCTTCCCAATTAGTCTCCAGGCTCCTGGTTTCAGGCCAGGTCTGTCCACAGCGTTCCAAGGCGCACACAGATTGAGCGGTGAGCTTAAGCCAAGCGAAAACTAATTAATAATTTTCTGACTGGTTCATGCAACTTGAAGGGCCAAGAAGTGACGTGGCTGGGGCCACTGCGTGGAGCTGGCCCAGCTTGGTGCCCTGCACCCAGCATCCCCACCAGGAGCAGCTCCAGTACAACCCCTGGCACATGCACTGGGTTGTACAGAGGCACCAAGGCCGGCTGGAGCAGGGCAATTTCTGTGGGACCGAATGGAAAGAAGCATCTGTGGGATATCATGCAGCGCTCTGCTCAGCTGTGTCCTTCACAAGTACTGAAGGAAACATTTTTTCTTCAATAGTAGCAACAGGGATGCTGATCTCGCACCCGACAATTAGTGAGTGCAGTAATACCATGGGGCAGCAGGACACGTTGGTTCATTGCCATGACAGCGTACACTGGCCTCGCATGCGCCCTGGTCCACGTCCTCCCAGGGCAGAAGTGGTAAGAGAACAGAGAATGGGCCCTGTGACTCATTTCCTGCGGGATGGTGGTGTCACCTGCCAGATGTTCTTCTCACCTGCTCTGCTGTGAGCTCCAAACAACTCAGCTGCTTATTAAAGCCTGGGCTGATGCAAAGGACAAGGTGCCGCTTCCCACCCTGCTCCCCTTCAGCCAGCAGCCAGGACAGTAAGAGCAGCCTGGAGTTTAGAGAATCAACTCTGCTGTGAAGATCCTCTCGGAACAGCCCAAGCACTATTTAACGATGCCCTTGCACGGCAGGAGCTCTCTGACTGGAGGTCTGCCCAACTCGGGCTCCCCAGGATTTGAGGATGCACCTTGAGAAGCATTTCTGTGAGAGGAGAGCAGCTTTCTGCTAAGGCCTGCAGAGGAGTAGGGTTGCGTTCAACCCCCACGCTGCAGGGCACCCTGAGATTGTCTTCCTTGAGATCCACCACCAGAAAGCAGGCTCCGGTTTTGCACTGGGAAGGTCAGTCCCTCTGGGCTGTCATACCCACATGAGCCATATTTGCAGAAGCAGGGCGAGAAAAAATATTTTGGCACCTAATCCCATTTAGCTCTTGGCTCACCTTTTGTTCTGCCTTTCCCACACACCACAGGAAATTCTACCTATTCTCTGAACCGTTTGGACAATCAGTCATTTCTGGTAACGCTCTTTTGCTGGGCACACAGAGGTAGGAGCACTTGGAGAGCTTTATGACATTTAAACCAGTGTAAATAACAAGCACCTCCACTCGCGTCAGGGATTAAGTCCAGATTCCTCTGCTTTAATAATAAATATTTTGACTTAATGGGAACAAGCTAATGATTTTTTTCAGTTAGCACTTCTACACTAAGGACACAACGTCTGCATTTAGCAGTGACCAGAGAAGAAAATTTAGAGACGTGAATCTATCTACCTGTTCCTCTTAATAATTCAATATAAATACATTAAGAAAAGAAACTCCAATAGCTTAGACCAGTACAGAGATACATAATAATGTAGGACCTAAACACTTAATTAAAATCAACTTACAAGCTACAGTGGATTCTCAAGTGTTGGCACACTGGGTATTTTTTGCACCTTCAGCAGAAGCTGTGAGTTTGGCAGAGGAGTTTATTGGTAACGGACTTCGGCCTAAGGTGAGCCCAGACCACATGGCAGCCTGTACGATGGGCAGCCCCTTGCACACTCATTTACTGCTCCAGTGGAAATACCTGAAGGGGAGGTCACCTCCCACCACCCTTCACTGAGCCCTGGCTCATCACTCCCTTCGGTCCTTTGAAGACCCTCAGGGAGAAGATGCTGCACTAGAGCACCAAGGCGGGGAGAAGGATTCTTTAGTATTAAACCAGAAATCTAAGCATCAGGATAAAATCCAAAACAATGAAATCACAGAAGTGAAAAATCCAGTGGGTTAGGTCACCCCTTGCTGGTGACATTTCAGAGCGAGGGTAAAACCAGGGGAAAACACTGGTGGGAGGAGAACGCAGCCTGGCCCTGCACAGCCTCGAGAAACGCAGCACGAGAGTGGAAATGCAGCCAAGACGTGAAATCACAGGATCACAGAACCGTGTCGGTTGGAAAACCCTTTAAGATCATGAAGTGCAACGTTAACTCCGCAGCGGTACCTCCCTAGTTAGCCAGCACTGCTGTTAACCGATGGAGAGCGGCGCGGTGAGCGCGTCCGCCGGCTCCCCAGGACCCTGCGCCGATCCGGCCCCAGAGCCCTGAGTGTGTCTAACTGCTGCGATAGGCCACTGGCCATTTCCTCTTGGAAATACCCACTGAACGTCCCAGTTTACCAGGCTTCCAGCTTCTCCCCCATAAAACATACTAGAAAAGACTACAGGTTTGGGGGGAAAAAAAAAAGACCAAAATCCAAACCAGTCTAAAACCTCCTGGACCTGTCTGCCCTCTCTGGCACAGGCTGGTCTCGGCGTTTGGAACACGAGCACCACCTGAATTTCCACGGGAGCCCCCATGTCCAAACCGCCGCAGACTGCGCTGTCCTGGGATATTTATGCAAACCAGGAAGCATGGCAGGATTTCACAGCAGGAGCACAAATTCATTTTGTAAAAGGTATTTATATAGTTCAATAGGTGTGTGCAGTGCTTTAGAGGTATAAAACATGAGATCCCTGCCCTAAGGGGCTTATAATCTAATAACATATACTAGGTAAATTAAAACATACATCACGGCAGCGATGAATGCCCACCCCAGCCTAGACGGGAGGGCATTTGAGCCATATGACAAGTCAGAACTCAATTTTCATTTTAGATTTGTAGTTTGCCTTTAAACAGCCGGCGTTCCCTAACCCCCGAGCGAGGGAGAAATTTATCAGCATTACATCTGGGGGGAGGGCGTGCTCCGACACGGGATCATTTATTAATTGTTATTTATTATCTGTTAAACAAGGACAGTGTGTGCAGCAGTAGCATTCCTTTTTTCTGGATTAATTGTTGCTGTGCGATTCCGAGGTTTTATATTTTTAGCAGCCCTGTTCTAACCTAACCCACTGAAAGGGGGGGAAATGGAACAGGCACTCACACAATTAATGTAATGAGAGTAATTAATTTGAAAATAATACCCAGGGGGTGGGAGGGTTAAGGCTTTCTTTTTAAAGAAATAAAAGTCAAACCAAAGCTCCCATGTCCCTCAGGACTCGCTGCTACACTGACTGCACTCGTTATGTTCGCATTTGAATACTCATTCGAGCACATTTCTCATGCTGTTATTTCACCACTTCCTCAGCCTTGCATAATAGATGCAGTCACTGCCACTAAAGAGCCAGCGCTTACCACAGAGGTGAGGAAGAACACCATAAAGCAGGCGGGAGACAGAAATAAAGCTCTATACATCAGGTCTCTCCTTGGGGCTTCCTCACTCTCCGCAAAGGAAAAATAAATAAAATCAGAAGACCAAACAGCCAAAACACTGGTCAACGAGTCTCCGGGGTCCCCCTCACCTTTGGGCAGCCAGGTAGACAGAGCTCTGCGCGCTCCATCCCTCCCCTTCTGCCTGCGCGACGCTCCACCAGCCCTGCAGCCGCCCAGGACCTGCCAAACTCGCTCACAGTTACTTCATTTTCCGTGGCCATTTCTCACTCTGAAGCCCGTGAAACACTCCCCAGGTACCTGCAGACAAGGCACTGACAACGCACCAGTAGCGCGGGGGGCTCCACAGCCCCGAGAGCAGCACAGGGCTGGGAGGAAGGGTGCAGCGCCCCTGCTAACACAGCTGGTGCTGGGGGGAAGGAGGAGTCTCGTGTGGCAAAACACGGAGAAAACCACCCGACACACCGTCCCGTCCCCGCCAGCGCCACATGGCCTTGCTGGTCTCCTGCGCCTGTCCTAGAGAAGCTGAGCAAGTCTTTTGTTCCTTGTGCATCTGCAGCAAGCAGCACCCGGACACGTGGCAGGGGCTGGGAACCCCGTCTGGGTAAGGGAGACAAGACATCGCCCCACGCGCAGGAGCACCCTCCGGCTGCTGCTCAGGGTCCAGAGAGCAGAGCGCTCGCCACCGTTGGCTCCGGAGCCAGCAGCCCCCCACACTAACCCTCAGCTGGCTGCTGGAAGTGGGCAGAGCTATGGTGCAAGAAATCCGACAAAAAGCTCTGGCTCGTAGTTTTGTAGCGCCAAGCATTGGTGCAGGGAAACGCCAGCTGAAAGCCTTCCTTCCCTTGGCGTTACTGACAGGTCTTCAGAAGGGACGAGGGACAGGTCTGGTCCCTCGTCTCTCTGAGGTCACATTTCTCTACCCACCACCGACAAAGGAGCACAAGCAGTAAAGGACCAAACCCAGCATGAAAGTCAAATAGTAACTCGCCAGAGACCAGAAACTCACACTTCTCAGAGGTCACCTGAACCTCCCAGTAGTTTAAGACTTGGCAAAGATACAGTTCTTGGTCCCAGCTGTAGCGTAGCACAGTCTCACAAAACCAGACCTGATTGCGACAAGTATTTGAAAATGTTATTTTGTGAGCGCGCACTGAGTGAGGTCAAATACTAAAGCAAACGTCCCTGAAGGTTTTGCTGCATGTGAGCTCGTCCACGAGCAAAAGCGATAGATTTTCATTGCATCGACAGACACCGCATTGGTCACACGGACTGGCTGGGACAGAGGATTTCTATCTGCGTTTGGAGCAGGTTGTAGAGGACATCCTGGGGTGCGTGTGGAGCAGGTTGTAGAGGACATCCTGGGGTGCGTGTGGAGCTGGCAGTGTCGCCAAGGAGTCTGGGCACCCTCGGTTTGATATCTTGAGGAAAGAGTAAAGAATTACAGCAGTATGAAAGATGTTCCAGAATGGTACAGCAGGAAATTTTAGCTTTCTCCCCAGCTCCACCACAGATCGTATGTGGGATTTCCAACGAGCCACTGGATCACGTTGTATCTGATTTTCCAATTAGTGGAATATTGGCATTTCTCTAAATAAGAGGGGAAGGGAATGAAGAAACCATGATGGGGAAGATGTTTCCAAACAGAAGGGGAAGGAACACCGCAGGCATTTCCGAAGACAGCAGCATAGTCTTAACTTCCACACTGCACAGCGACCCGCGTGTGACGCTGAACGACAGTGGTTTGGCCAATGGACATTTCCTTTATGGTGACTGGATTCAACAGGCAGTTGTAAGGGCTGCTGCAGCCTGTCTCCCCACCATCACGCCAGGGAACGGGGAAGGGTGACCATCGGGTTTTTAATAACAACATGCTTCAGGAGAATTTAAAATCATAGCATCACAGAATCATTTAGCTTGGAAAACACCTTTAAGAACATCAAGTCTAACCGTTCCCCCAGCACTGCCAAATCACCACTAAACCACGTCCCTCAGCAGCACCTCGACCTGGCTAGGAAACCCCTCCAGGGACGGGGACTTCACCACTGCCCTGGGCAGCCAGGGACACGCCAGGACAACCCCAACGGGAACAGAAACGGCTCCTCAGGGACAACCTCGACCTCCCCCAGTGCAACTTGAGCCTGTTTGCTCTCATTCTGTCGCTTGCTCCTTGGGAGAAGAGACCGACCCCCACCTTGCTGCACCCTCCTGTCAGGGAGTTGTCAGAGCCAGAAGGTCTCCCCGGAGCCTCCTTTGCTCCAGGCTCAACCCCCCCAGGTCCCTCAGCCGCTCCCCATCACACTTGTGCTCCAGCCCCTTCCCCATCTCCGCTGCCCTTCTCTGGACACGCTCCAGCCCCTCAATATCCTTCTTGTAGCCCAAAACTGAACCTGATATATGGCAACAGGTGAGGGGGGAGTGCTGCATTTCCCCACATCTCCTTAGAGACACCAGGCAACAGCTCCAGAAACTCATTTCCCTACAAGACTGAACCCAGGATTTGAGGTGCAGGGGGGGTGACCCCTGCCCTGGTCCTGCTGGGCACACTGCTGCTGATAAATCACATGGCAGCAAGCAGCTGGGGAGCAGCTGTTTGTGTACCTGCAGTCCCAGCCCCGGGGGAGTGCGCTGCAGGAGGGGAGTTGGGGCTTTGATGTTTTCATTTGGGGGTCCAGAAACCCCCATGGGCACCTCTCAGCCCTTCCTCATGGATGGAGACAGCCTGTGGGCACCAGTGCCCAGCTGGGACAGGGCCAACCCAGCAAAGAGTGACCAGGCAAAGGATGCTGAGATCTGTCCTGATCGGGGTGGGAGGCACCACCTTTGCACGGGGAGGTGAGATGGGGGGGGGCTGCC
>NW_010429569.1:31481-31697 GCF_000710305.1 Buceros rhinoceros silvestris
GTCACTGCAGTTTGTCCAGGTTTTAACTTTTTTTTCCCTCTCTGTTGTTCGTTAGCAGAAGTGACATTTCTGCGGACAGGCAGGCGATGACGGCAGCTAATGGCTCCCGGGCCCTCTCTCCGGTTTCCTTAGCAACTGCGGGAAGGGAAAACAGAACCTGTCAGATGGAAAATGTCAATTATAGCGGATGTGGAGGGGAGAGATGCTGCAAGCAGA
>NW_010429570.1:0-327 GCF_000710305.1 Buceros rhinoceros silvestris
TGGGGCCACACCTTCCAGCTCCCACCAACTGCAGGAGGAGCCCAGCAGCCCAGGCAAAGCCTTGTGGACCCTGTACGCTCAGGCTCAGTGTTGAGAGCACCTGTGTGGCCCTCTGACATCCCCACTGGGGAGACTGTGCTGCGCAAGCCTAGCACTGGGACCAGGACAAGAGGAGGGCATTGCTGGTGAGGCACCGGGAAAGCACAGGAAGCTTTTCCCGCACCCCGTGGAGCATGCGTGGTCAGTTCAACCCACGGCAGCTCGGTCCCCTGAGAGCAAGTGGAAGGCAACAGAGCCTGGTTCAGTCGGTACTCCGTATATTTGTCT
>NW_010429570.1:456-10794 GCF_000710305.1 Buceros rhinoceros silvestris
GCTCTGGGGAATGTCCCAGGAGTGGTGCCACCACATCTGTCACAGCAAAAAATGATGCGCTCATCTGGCCCAGGGTTCACTCTCACTCTTTCTCCCCCGGCAGTTGCTTTCTGGAATCATCCTGAGGGCAGATCTGTGGCAGTGCTCCACTGTTCGGCCACCTGCCCAGAGCCCTGGCTTTGCTTGCACCTGGCTCCTCTCTCTGCACTTCCTGGAGGTGTGAGAGCAGATGTCATTGCATCTGGCTGTGGCACACTATTCCTAGCAGCCCATGGCAAGGGGCCACCTCCTCTGCTAAGTCCTCTCCGGAGAAGCCTTGAGCATGCCCTGGCACAGTGGGCTGCCTGCCAAGGAGCCACACTTCCCTTGCCAGGTGGCTCTTTGAAAGCGCCCGAACTCCAAACAGCCTTTTCTCTTGAAGTTGCCATGGTACTACAATGCAAACCAGGCCATGGCAGTGGGGCTGTCCTTCTGCTGACCACCCTGTGCCGTGTGCATCCTCAACCTGCACAGCACTGCAGCATTCACAAGTGTGCTCACAAATAGCTGTATGCATCTCCTCTGTGTGGTGGGTCTCCAAACACCCTCCAGCTGCAAGTGTCTGCTTGCCCTGCACTGGGTTTTCTGAAAAACCATCTTGCTAAACCAGGTACGGACACTGTGAGAAGTGCAAGCATCTAGGAGGCTCCAGATCAGCCTATAAAAAGTGGAGAGATGTCCTAACATTCATCATCCATCCTCTAGTCTTGGTCTGCAGGGCACAACATGTACCTGTAGACTTGGCCTGTCCCCAGCTCTGAAAACCCCAGTTCTTCATGACCACTCTGCTTACGCTACTCTGGCTCTAGGAGAGCTTCAGATCAGTGAGGGCTCTGTGACCAGCTTCTGTGGGACTAGAGAAAAGCAAGAAAGCCAGTCCCTGTAGCTCAGATGGCATTTTGAAAGGGGCACATGATCTTACTTTAGACTCCATTATCAAAAGGGAAGAAAAAACATTGGCAGACCTTGATCTCACCAGGTGAACTCTGAAAAAGAGCACAACCCACTGAACTAATTACTGTGCAGAGGGAGGAAAGGGCAGGTCCTGGATGCCTAACTCCAGCTCAGAGATCAGGAAGGAGAGAAGTTTTGTTATCTGTGAAAAGGCTGGTCATTCCTGTCGCTTTGCATGTCACGATGGGTTGGTCGAATTTGCTCCCTGAAGACATTTCCCATTCACATTTCATGCTCTGCCCAGTGATGTCGGTGTCCAGTCCTCTTACCCAGAGGCTGGTGAGGCTATCAGAGCAGTAATATGCCCTGCCCCAGGACCTTCACTCTCCTCTCTGTACTGTGTCCTTGTGTCCTTCCACAATCCCATCCTTTGGGCTCGGTGCAAAACCATGGGGAATCCTGTAGAAAGCCCAGTTCTAGCTATTCTTGGTCAGGAGACCAGAGGAGGCAGATACTGCTGGCACTGGCTTTTCTGTGGGTAGCACAGGAGAGGGATGGGGGTTACTGTGCTGGGTTGTTTTGTAATCCAGCATCCCTGTCTCTGCACTAGCGTGTGCAGTCCACTGGTAAGGAAAGAGTTCATCTGTTCACCTGCCTGCTTCACCCAAACCTGGCAGGATCCCTGCCTGTGAGATTTATTGTTAGCTGGGATCAGATAATGGAGGGGATGGTCACTACCAGGCAATTTACAATTTTGGTTCAGGGATTCCAGCTCTCCCCACCCAGTAGTGTGCAAGTGCAGTGCCACGTTGCCCCTAACACAACCACACCATTGGTCTGCTCTCAGGGAGTCTCACCCTACAGTCCCCCCACACACCCTCACCGCGTGCAAGGCTGTGGCTGTGGCTGTGGGGACAACCCGGGGAGGCTAACTCAGTGTCTTCTGCTGCCTCAGGTTGTTGGCCTAGCCCGTATGATGTAGAAAAAAGTCAGCAGGAGGGAGGACGGGAGCATTCCCTCTGGCAGCAGCAGTCTTGGTTCAGCTTAAACCAGGGAGCGTACATGGTTTAATATGGGTGTTTGGAGCTGCATTATGCTGCCTTGCTCTGGCACCGCTGCAGGCATGACCTTGTACAGCTAGTCTGTACTCACAGTCCCCAAGTTTCGCCAAAACTGCCTCTTGAGGTGTTTCGATCTCTTATTACACACAGCCCAATCCCCATTTCACCACTGCCTTGGACCTAGGAGCATCCAGAATGAGAGCCACGGAGTCAATACCCACCAGCACTGCACACTGAGCACTGCATGATGCTGCCTCCAAACTTATCCCACCGCTGTGTCTGCCAGAGCCTGTGCCTGACAGCGGGGCCAGCCACCGGCAGTGGGCTGTCCACGGCACCTCTGAGTTCTCACAAGCACTGTGCCAGCAAGCAGGGCTTATTGCTGACTCCAGGGGGTCAGGGCAGGGGATAGTGAGATACCTACTTGTCACCCCCTGACCAAAGTTTGTGAGGAGCCACCCACTCATTAGGACTTTCCAGCACTGTGGGCTTTCCTCCAGCCACGCCAGTGGGTGCCAGCTGTCTTCTTTCCCCAGCTGCACAGAGGGATGCAGAGATAGATAGATGTCTCTGTCAGAGTGGACCAGGTCTGGCTTGCTGGGGATGAATGGGAATTGGATTATGCTGCTCTGCACACCTAGGCTAACTTGATGAAAAGGCTAGCAGGCAGGACTTGAAGGAAGAAGACCACCCCTCTGCCACTTGGACAATCTCCTTTCTTTCCTCCCCAGCCTCTGCCCTGCCCTGCCAGGATGGAGGAGCTGCCCACTCTTTGCCTTTGCCTTTACAAAAACCCAGAGCCCAGCCAGATTTGAAGGCAGAATTAAGAGAAGATTCCGGAGAGCCACAAACAGCTCCCTCTGACTCCTCAGGGCTCCCACCTCCCTCTCCTCAGCAGGCCCTGCCAGCTCTCCCTTCTGCCCTGCTTTCCCTGTGCCTGTGCCCAATCTCCCTTTCTATTTACGTTACAAAGCAGTCCCTCCTCTCTGCTCTCTGCTTTATCTAACTCCTACCATGCTGGAGATGCTGCAGGGTGCTGCTGCAGCCAGCCTGTGAAGTGCATTAGCTGTGCCCTATCTGCAATCCAGGGACCACAGTGAGCAGCCAAGGTGCCTCGCGCATCACTAACAGGTACAGGAGCTGGCAAGGGGATATACTACTTTGGTCCATAGGGGCTAACACCAGGCTGGAGATCAGAGGACCCCTCTTTCCACTGCCACAAGATGCTTGTGAGGAGCCCTGTGGTGCATGGGGCTGTGCCAGACACTGCCTCCAGAGGTGGCTGAGAGCAGAAGGGGACTACTCTGATGCCCAGTACATCACACATGTAGCCAGCAGGGAGGCTGTGCAGCAAGCTTTTGTGCACTTGTGGTTTCCTTTCTGAGTAAATAATCCTCTGGGCTGGGTTGTTGGGAGCGGCAGCAGTGACAAAAGCCACCATTGCAAGTGTCACCCCAAAAGCAACTGAGAAAGTGTCAAAGATGAGAGCCCAGAACTGCACAGGTTTCCAGCCACACTGGAGAGCCCGCAGGGTGCTGCTGCAGCCAGCCAGCCGGCACCTGTCCCAGGCTTCCCACGCTCCAGATCACGGGGCTTTTCCCAGAGCAAAGTTCCCTCAGCCTCTAAGTCACCTTATTGCCACTGCAGCTGCCCCACTCGGGGAGCTAGAGGTGCTGTTGCCCCACCATGAAACCTTGGTGGAGGCACTCACCAAGCCAGTAGGAGACGACTTTGGACTCCCCTTGGCTGAAGTGACTCTCTGGGAGGGAAGCAAGGCACCAAACCCTGGTGTTGCTCAGAGTTTGCTGCGGTGAGCGGAGTCCTTCTGGCATTTCAGAATAACCTCCCTACTAGGAGGATTGTCCCAGAATGTGGTGCAAATCTGGTGCATAAGTCAGCATCATTAATAAGCTTGGCGTGAAACTGCTACTCAAAGCCCTAAATATAACCTGGGCACTGAGCGCTCTTCCACCCGCCCAAGGCGCTTTCATACACCATGACAGCTATTTGTGGAAGGAACATTACTTCCATGAGCTTAATATCAGTTCTGCTCATTTCAAAACTGTTATATGGCAGCTCCTGCTTCCTGCCCCTTGCGATGCCTGATGGAACCCAGCAGGAACAGGTGGGAACAGCCATTTCTTGACAGCGAGGACACATGTGACGTCCACAGCCCGCAGAGGAGGCCTTCCAAACTCCTGGCCGGAGTTCAGTAAGTGCCTTCAGAGCAGGCAGCATGGCGAGGGGAATTCTGGCAGCCACCCAGGCTTCTCAAGCTGCAGGAGGGGCACCTGATTAAAGGTTAGCCCAGCTCTGGGCAACATCTCCATCATCACCCGACCTGCCCCAGGGAGCAGCCAGACCTCACCCTGCATGGGTGTCACAAGACAGCACGAGCAGATTTCCACCCCCAGACGCTACCTTTCCCATTTTCCTTTCTCTTTGCTCAGCTGTCTGAAACAAAGAGTGGAGGAAACAGCTCATCCCAAACATCACCTCCTCTCTTGCCGCTGGCCTGCAGGTAGCTGCAGCATCCCTGTGACCACTCCAGACTCCTCTCTTCTGCACAGCCCACACTGGATGGAGCAAAGCCTCTTGCAAAGAGACCCCTTGTGAGGGCGGAGGAGGACAGAGGTGCTTTGCAGAAGGGCAGCACAGACTGCAGCATGTCAGTGGAGCTGCCTGCCGGGGGTGGCCAGGATAGGATGAGCAGCATGTAAACAATACCCAGCAACCTTAGACAATTCTAGAGCAAATTCAGGCTGATCAAATCAGGTTGCAATATGGTCCCTTCCTCCCCTGGGAAGGCTGGATAATTGCATCTGGCTAATCTGTTCACAAAATGCACTGTGCACATCTGGACAGCTAAAAGGAGAAAATTCTGCTCTGCTCCCTCTGCTCAGCACAGTAATCCCTTATCAGGGATCAGTAGCATCAGGGCAGAGACCCTCTCAGTTCTGCCCAGCACCTCAGTGAGCAGTCCCAGGTACTGAGATGAGAGCCAGGAGAGCTGCGCATCGCCCCAGCCCACAGCAAGGCTCAGGGGCACAGGGATTCCTTGGGGAGGACTCTGCCACCCTGGCTCCTGCTCACCACCCGCTGCAGGAATAAACAAGTGCTGGAGATGAATCAGCTCTGGGACCTCTCATGCTCTGCAGGCAGTAATATGGTTTCCCATTAGTTCCCATTACAGCAGTAGTAAAGAGCAATTTGATCACAGTTTGCACCACATCCCTTTCAAGGAGCACAGCTGGGGAAGGGGGGTGTGTGTGTATGTGTGACTTACAGCTGCTGCCTGAAATCTGTCCCCCAACAGAGCTATGCGTTCCAGGGTCCCCAAGTCCCACGCCAGCATCAGGACAGCCTGTTTATTCCCTGCTCCCTATGGCAGCAGGCATGGCACCAAGATCCTCCATACCACTTTTGCACAGGCTTGTAAACAACCTTGCCGAGCACGACATGACTTGGTGACACTGAGCCCAGGAGGGCACAGAGACATCCCTGGACCAAGCCAGCTCAGAAGAAGGGTAAGGAGGTGGCTCCTGCCTTCTCTCCTCTGCTTGGTCCCAGATCCTTGCAGCAGCCCGGAGTCAGTCCTGCAAGTGCTCACTTTACTCCAGGAAGGCACAGGGTCGAAGGATTTCTCCTCATTTATACCTGAGAGTCAGTCTGCAAAGTTCAGGGGTACTAAATGGTAGAAGGGCTTAAACAGTGAAAGGGGAGAGTGAGACACCAGACCTATTCACTGTGAGAGAAAGAACAGAGCTGAGCTCCTGGAGGTACTGACCTAAGCAGGATTTTGGAATTGGGAATAGGATCTCACCCGATCATCACCAGGCAGCACTCCCACAAGCTCCCTGGGGGCTATGAAAACCACTCTTTGCCTCCACCAGCTTTGTTTGGCTTTAGTAGCGGTGGGTAAGCAGAGCAGTGAAAAATAAAAAAGTCGCACCGAAAGCCAGGACAGACCCTCGGCTTGGTGCAAGGTGCCCGCAAAGAGCAGCCTAAGCTCCATCTTTGCATCACTGCTTAGTCTCCAGAGGTGGGATCAAGGTTTCTGGACCTGGGAATCAAGCAATGGGTTGTTTGCCTTGAGGCAAAGGAGAATCAATATTATAGGAAGCCCCTTGTATCCAGTGCACTTAACAGGAATAAGCTGGAGCTGCAGAGAAAGAGGGAAATGTCCAGCCCACAGCCTCATGCCAGAGCTCATGGGAGGCTGTTGGGCAAGGATCACCTAGAGAGGGGCCTGGGAGGCATCGTAGCCCCAGGATGGGAAAGGGAGGTTGGGTAGAAAGAAAAATAAAATGACCTGCAAGGGTGACAAGGGGGCTGCCACTGTGGAAGGGGCTGTTGAATGGGTCGGGAGGAAAGGGGCTAACTGGTCCACTTGTCCCTGTACTGAGATAATTTCTGGTGGCAAGGCACTGGAGACCAGTGGGAAGACCCAGCCCTGACCCCGTAGGAGGGAGATACCCCTGGGACAGGGCACTCCTCCAGCCCAGTCTCAGTGCTCAGGGACTTGGGGGCTCCTGCTTGTAGGACACTTGTTTTCCGAAGGCCAATTGCAGCAGCTGCTCCACCACCTCTGCTGCCACCACTGCCCCTCTCATCTCCTCCCATGCCGGATCCGTACCATGGAGGCCTGGGCGTTGTGCTCACCCAGTGCTCGCTGCATCTGCTGCTCTCCAGAGGCTTGCTGCAGCCCCTCTGACTGGGGTGAAGTCTTTCCAGCTCCTGGGACCTTCAGCCATGCTGGAGTGAGGTGTCTCTCCAGGCGGGGAGTCAGTGCTCTGTCCCCAGAACCTCCCAGCCAGCTCGGACCTGCTCAGCAGGGTCCCATGGTGCTGTTCCGCTTTGCCTCCCTAGGGCCATGGGACAATCCTGGTGAGGCTTAACCTCCCGAGGGAGCACAAGCACAGAGAAAAAGCAGCGGCCAACATTTTCCAGTGTTATTCATCGGCCTCTTGATAGCAATTTGGGCAGCTCAGGTGCCATGGGTCAACCTCCTTCTGTCTCCGCTATGGCGAGGCAGAGGAATAGCTGACAAAAACCCAGAGATGTTGGTGCTGCTCCTTCGGAGGTGCTGGCACTGTGAGGGCAGTGAGGAGGGAGTGGGAAACACAGTGCTCGCCACAGAAGGGGTCTTAGGAGAAAGCACATCCAATGATGGCAGTGCTCCCAGCAAGCAAAAGAGAGCTTGGAGTGCCTTCTGCAAGGTTCCCCTGGGGCTGAGCATGTCCCTCTGTGTCCCTGGCAGCAGCACTCAAGTGGGAGAGGCAGGCAGAAGTAGGCAGTGAGGAAGGTACTTGTGCACTGATCCTGCAGCAGCCCTCAAAAGATAAGCAGAAAGAGAGTGACCGCGTGCATGGGAAGGTGGGCTGTGGCGAGCTGGACCAGTGAGGCAGCCTGATCTCAACTTAGAGACACTCGGAAACTGACACTTAACCCTTAAGGGGCTGGAGAGGCAGAGGAGGGTGACAACTCAAGTACTCCTTGCTGCTTGCAGCTCAAGCGCTGCAAGGGCCGCTTAGGGTGCTGGGTCTCAGACGCTCATCTTAACCAGCCGTGCAGGCAGGTCAAGTCAGGCAGCCTGGAAAACTGATGGCAGCCTCAGCAGAGCAAAGCACCTGCTTCTCCAGCTGACTGTCCAACATGGATGAGATCTGTCAAGGGACAGGGACCCCAGCTTTGTGCAGTTGTACCCCCATCTCTCAGGAAAGTTGCATCGTTTGTCTGTCCTGGGCTGGGACTGGATTTTATGACCTCAGCCCCAGTCTGGCCTGCCCCAGCCTTGCCTGCCCTGGTGCTGCGGATGCCACCTGGGTGAGAGATCCCCACAAAGCTCCCATGTGTCTGCTTGTTTTGTTTTTGTTCTGCTGCAGATTCACGTGCTGAGGCTTTACCTGCTGGGCAGTAGGAAACTTGAGCTTCAGGTTTTTAACAGCCACTCCATGTATCAGTTGTCCATGGCAAGGTCCTAAAATAACGTATTACCTCAAGAATATATTGTTGTCGCCCCTAATCTCAGTGCCTTCCAATGGAGGTCTGGCACCACAAGAGCTGGAACATGTCCTCAGGCTGCTCTGACTGTTTTATACCTTGGGAGTTATCAGGAGCAGCTCATCCCTTTTGCCAGTGCTTCTCATCACCTCCGTATGGCATCCTGGTACCTCTGCTGCAGGGTGCCATGGCAGGCCACATTCCCATGCCACTCCTGACCCCAGCCTGGGAAGCAGCAGGGGCTAGAGAAGGACTGCGCTTTTCACTTGGAACCACGGCTCACCAGGACCTCCAGTTCAAGTTACTCAACCTTTGTCTGGCCCTAAATGTCACAATGACATTTCCCCACCCTGCCCTGTGCCTGCCAGGGGATTTGTGTCTCCCAGGGACATGCAGCCCCTGAGCCCACTGCTCCGCACATTGCAGGGAGCCCTGCGCCCTCCTTGCTGTATGATTCAGCCCCTCCAGCCCCCACAGGGCTTTTGTTCCCCTTGAAAGTCAGAGTACTGCTGGACAAGCCCTCGCTAACAGACAGAGCTGGCCCTGGGGAAGCAGCTTCATAATCACTTCCTGGGACGGAGATCTTCCCAGGGGCTTGCCAGCGCTTCCTGTACCGATGCACAGCCCTGCTCCATGTCCTCCTGCTCCCCATGAGCACTGCAGAGGCTGGGAGCAGGCTGTGGGAAGGAAGAAGTAGCGGGTACCCAGCTGGTGCAGAGGGACCTGTGGCACCTCGTTGGTTCTCAGCACCCCCTGGGCAATGACTCTCTGCCTGCCTCGGAGCTCACCCTGTCCTGGGGATGCTCCTGTTGGCCTGTGCTGTAAGAACCACATTCATCCTCAAGGGCCATGCTGCTGTGGGGAGGAACTATGGGGTATGCAGGACCACTCGAACTCCTGGGAAATTTTGGCAAATTTGTCCCTCATGCTTGAAGGAGTCGGTGGCTGCCATGCCGAGGAAGGAGATGGCCAGGCTGGGTGGATGTGACTTGAAGACTGGGGGAGTGCAGAGTTGTGGAGCAAGGAGGAGGGGAGAGCCATCTGATGGCTGCATCGGTGCCACGCAAATGGAGCTTCAGAGAGGGAAGAAAAGTTCCTTATTGCAGGAAACCTCCCAAGAGCCAGGCACAGCAGAGTGCCGGGGTCACAGCGCCTCTGCTTGAGGCAGAGAAAGGGGCAGGACAGTGGGTGCCACCTGCCTTCCCAAGGGGGCTGACCCTGCACTACAGAAAGCCTCTGTGGTGGGAAGAGCAGCCAGCACAGGATTTTGTCCCTTTCTACCTTTGTGCCAAACTGTGTGGCTGTCACACAGGCAGTGGATCCAGATTTTGTGTGTCTGCCAGATTTTGTGTGTCTGGAGAAGAGGAAACATCACAGGATATGCCAGCATAAGGAGAGGTGAGGGATTGCTCAGGCTTCTGTATCTCCTTCTGCCCACCTCTTTCTGCAGGGTGTTTCAGATGTCTTCCCTAATGGGGTTACCCTTCCCTTGGAGGATGCCATCAGAGCTCTGTGAATACCTGGGAAGAGCAGGCAGATGGTGGCTGAGGACAATGCGGTTGGGTCAGTCCTGTTCAACTGGCACCCAAGGCACCCTCCAGCTGAGCCAGGTCACCTGCTTACCTGGGGCTCACCGGCTTAGCTGGGCCACAGGGCAGGAGAGGTTGCCTCCTGGGCACTGGGGAGGGATTTCCTTTTGTGTGGAGAAGCAAGGGCAGCGGAACACTGCAAGGGCAGCTCAGTGTTACTGTACAGGCCCCAGCTTTGCTTTTGCAGGCACAGGGCATGGGCTTTCTAGGAAGTAGGATTCCTATGGTGAGTAAAGCTCTGGGAGGGCACAGTCTCCCCCCCGGGCACAAGAAGAGGAACCTCCACCCTGCTCACCTGTAAGCCCCATGTCAGCCACCAGCTTAGAAAGTCAACAAGTATTTGTTGAGGCTGAGATATGCTGGGTCAGCAACCGGCCAAGTGCCGTTGCTATTAATGAGCCTTCAGTGTGACCACCCTGGTTTCCCCAGAAAGTGTCCAAAAGCCCAGGCTTCCTGCAGGCAGCGGAACCAAAGCCTGCCAATCCCATGACGGATCCATGTGAGAACTGCAAGAACAGTCCCAAACGGTGTCAGCAAGAGGGATCACGTTAGGCTCAGAGAGTGGGGATGCTCTCCTGAGAGCCCTAATAGCACGTGTCACA
Source organism: Buceros rhinoceros silvestris (assembly GCF_000710305.1). NCBI lineage: Eukaryota > Metazoa > Chordata > Aves > Bucerotiformes > Bucerotidae > Buceros > Buceros rhinoceros. The sequence goes on from NW_010429570.1 coordinate 10,645, forward strand.
GAATCACAGAACCATCATCTGGCTGGAAGAGACCTTTAAGATCAAGTCCAGCTGTTCACCCTGCACTGCCAGGGTCCCTAAATCAGCACCATGTCTACACATGATTTAAACACCCCCGAGGATGGGGACTCCACCACCTCCCTAGGCAGC
>NW_010429571.1:0-14586 GCF_000710305.1 Buceros rhinoceros silvestris
TATGCCTTACTTGGCTAAGAATACCTACCTGTTTCACACCATGGATCACCTTACAGATCCCTGCAACATTTCAGCACTATTCTAAACTGAGGTGGAATAGAAGAGTCCAGGATGTGGTGATGTCGACTCCACAGCATCAGGCATCTCGGAATTTTTTCAGGATGAGAGGTGGTTCTCCCCAATGTTTTACCCTGTGCCAACTACTCAATCTGGAAGAAAGATGAAGACATATAGTATTCTGCCAGGACTTTGTTTTTCCTTATTTAAGCAGAAAGATTCATTAGTAACTTGAAATTCAAATCTGTAAATAAGAATTTTTATGCAATCCTGAAAAAAGTGAGCCTATTGTGCTTCATTAATTTCTGGGGTGATTTATCATTTAATCATGGTTTTAGAAAGTGTTTGGAAATGCAATGAACTTTCTCAGAAGAAAAGCCTAATGAAAGGCCTTTGCCCATTAAAAAAAACTGATTAAGCACAGTACCAGATCTTTCTGTTCCCAGGTGTAATCCTGTAAGAGCAGTGATCGAGGGATAAGCAGAGAAAACAAATAGGGACCCAGCAGTTATGATTTTTAAAATGTTAACGACTGCATTGAGGTGTGTCAGGACACACAGACCTAGGGCAGAGAGAACAGGCAGCGCAAGGCCCCCCTGTTCTGAAGAAGCCTGCCAAAACCCGAGTGCCAGTGCAAGGCAGGTGAGTTGTGTTACCCACCTCTGTTCCCAGAGAGCAAAGCAAAAAGGCTTTAAACCCAGAATTTGGCTTACAGGAGACATAAGTGGCAAAGCCTCACTGGAATGAGAGGGTTTCACCTCTGCCAAACAGCCAGCAGTGTCAGCGTCCAAACCATTTCTGAACAGTGTTTACACAGATTATTTCTAATCACAGCTGAGCCAGGTTAGTATTAAAGTACATTTCCATGCTTGATTACACTCTGCCTCCAGTTTAGTCCTTATTTAAGTGTATCCTAAGAAGGGTTGTAGAATTCGGGAGGTGCATTGTGAGATCAAGACCTGAGCTCCTGAGACTAAGCAATACCAAAGCTGCTCTGGGCCTTTCTGCACCCATGCTCAGTCCTCCAAGCAAGATGCTCTTCATGTAACTGGTTGTATTAACCACTGCTTCAAATCTTTAGGCTGTATTTTTCAACAGGAACTTCTGGATTGTTGGATCCTTAGCTCTTCTCTTCGTGAGAAGTCATGAGCTCTCTCTCCAATTTGAAAGTAAGTCTGGTTTGGTGTTGGGAGGCCTCAGGCTCTCCAAAATGCCAGTCCAAGCTATTTATTAAACTGAGCTCCCAGCACAAATAGAGACAAGTATAAACATAAACCTCAAGCAAACATGGATTTGCCTGTAAACAGTTGCAGTTCTGTAATGGATATGGAAGGTAGATCTCCAGTCATTACAGCTCCCACTGAATTCAGTGCTAGCTGAACATTTTTAAAGCAGGACTGAGTATTTCCATCGTCACTTTGTACATGGAGCCTGTATAACTCTTTCCTGGAATGTTACCAGATGTTAGATAGTAGATTTTTACATATCATGATCAGACATCAGTGTCGGCATGGTGAAAAATTCCTCCAGTTAATAAAACCAAGCTGACCCAGGAAATCTTAACATGAGCACTCCAGATGATTTTGGCACTTCTCCTGGGCATTAGAAGTCCTTTCTGTTGTTCCGTTGTAGTCTGTTCCTAATCATCTAGGAAAACCAAGCACATTGGATAAATTCCTACCTGATACTAGCAGGCAAGTGCTGTGGAGCCCTTTATATAATTGTGCACCAGCTATGGAAGACAGCAAACCATTAGCAGCACAGGCTGGAGAGCAGGAGTAACAGAGTAAGATTTAGTCAAGAATGGGAATAAACGCAAAAACCTGTTTCAAGTGAGTTGCGCCAGAGGTGTGCTGCAGTCGTTCTTTCAGATAGCCAGGAATGTCTGGACCAGATTAGGTGTTTGGCTGTCTGCAATACTGACAGCACAAAGCAATGGAGGTGAGATTTTTAGAAGTATCCAAGGGACTTAAATCCTTTCAGAAACTTTCCCCAGAAACTTGTGTGTAGGAATAATTTGGACTATACAAGATGATTAGTCATTTAAAAGAAAACAAAAACCTAAACAACAAAGCATTGCTTTAGTATTTTAGTTAGCAGTTAAGTAAAGCAAAAAATGTGAGCTATTCCCTGAGTCGATAGTTGTTCTTGCCAAAGTCTACAATGAACATCCAGTCAAGAGTGGTACTTCATCCTTACGATCCCTAACCCTGCTGATACACAGTTTTGAATCCTCTGGCTCCCTTGACTCCAGCAATTTCCTAGTTGATGCTCTCCCTCTGATTATCCCTCTTCATGTATCTTTGGAAGTTCTTTCAAATCCTCTCTCCAATCTTCTGTATGTGGGAGGCTAAATGCCTCTTTTCTGCCACATTTTTTTTGCTATGATTCATATACAAAATAAGCCACTACCAATTGTTGAGGACTAAGAAATCTACCTTTTTATTTTTGTCTTATATCCAGACAAGAGCCTTGGCTAAAGCTTACGCTTGTGGATGATTTCACATGGCGTTAAATTCAGTGTGGCTGAACAGAGTAGTTAAAGTTGAAAGGGATCTCTGGAGGCCATGGGTCCACCCCCCCACTTAAAACGGGGTCAGCTAGAGCAGGTTGCCCAGAGCCATGTCCAGTTAGGTTTTAAATACATCCAAGAAGAGAGGCTCCACAGCTTCTCTGCACAACCTGTTCCAGTGTTCAGCTGCCTTCACAGTAAAAGCAGGGGTTGACTTTCTCCCTCCTTCTGCAAGTCAATTGATCTAATTCCCTGTGGAGATCATTGTCCTGCTTGTCAGAGAGCTCAATGGGGTTAGACTTATCTCTAGGTTCTCACTTAGAGTTTGATTCTTGCTGCAGGGCAAATACAGTAGCTAAGCTTTCAACAAGACTCACCCTGCAATTGAATTCTCAGCCCAAGATATTTTCTTTCTTTTCCCTGATAAAAGTAGCCTTAACAATTGAGACGTACATGCAAGGGTATTTCTTTTAAATTCTTCCCTTCCAGTTATCTTGGATTGACCCTTTTTATGGTTCTGTCTCCTAGCTCCTGGTTCTTTTCTGTCCATTCCCAGTCAACATCTGCTCCAGTGAAAGCAGATAGAGCGGGATATAGAACCAAACCAAGAAGCCATAGTAGATGTATATTGGCTGTGCTCTTTCTTCCACTGCAGGTGTCTTGGACTGATGTAGAGGTGTTCCCAATGAGGCACCGTCCCACTTTTCTTGAGCCAGGTTTATCTATAGGAAGGTCAGAAGAACTGCTTGTCTACATTTCCAGATCCATCTCTTCCTGACATGCTGTTGGTTATCGTCTGCTCTCAAAAGATGTCTAATGAACACTTATTTCTCTCTGAAGGTGCATGCCATGCTAGAGAATAATTACTGGTATGACTGGTATAATTGTATGGGTACGGGGTGGGGAATTTGCTGAAGCCCCAGTGAGACTTCTGTACCTATCTGCAATATTGGAAGTTGCCATCACTTGGGTACTAAGATAGTTATTACTCAACACAAAGCACGATCACAAGGGTGGGATGATAGCTTCTTTGTAGGGAGTTGCCAGGATACTGATGCCAGTGTCACCAGCGCGAAGGACAGTACCTCAACTCTGAGTTTGAGAAGTACCAAGAAGATCTGCTGTTAGAGTAGTGCTATAGTCAAAGAGCAAAGGCAGAAAATACCTGTTCCTCATTAGCTGATCCTGGCACCTCACACTCCCCCTCAAAGCAGGCTTTAGAGCCGCAGTCCAAAGGTTTATCCATCCACATATTCCAAGACAGGTCAAATCCACTGAGGATGTTTATACAGTCTGTTTTCAAGAATCCTCTGTGATAGGGACTTGGAGACTTCCTCAGGCAGTTTGTTTCAGACTGTTTGTTACAGGGGAGACTCTGCTTTCTGAGAAAGTTCTCCCAAGTACCCCACTTTGCTGTAATTGTACAGCACCACATCCTGCCCTATCTGGTCTGCACAGAGCTCTGCAGCAGCCTTTTATGTTATTAAACCCATTTTCATGCCTCAACCCCTTCCTCTCTGGAATAAGCAATCCTAATTCTTACAGTCACTGTGTGGCTCACTGTGTTCTCAGTTTTTCTTCTTTTCTATGGGCTATACTTTGTTTTCTACTTATTTGTTACCTAGAAACAGTATGTGGGTTTGTTCTTGGAAATGGGAATGAATCACTGATTCCCCTTCTGGTTTCTGGGTAGACTCTAGACAGGAGCTAAAGGCAGCTTTCAGAAACCATGACTTTGTGGTACAGAAGCTCTTGGGATGACATTCAGTACATCATTACCTTATTTTTCAACCTGCAGTGAGCATATGCTGACTATTCCAGCTTGTCACTAATGTTATTTAGAGTAGAACTGACCTTTTTATTGCTGTTGGGAGTTCTTGGTGGTTTACTTTGAAACCAGCAATTCTTAAGTCTTTGTAGTGTCCTGTGCTCATCATAGTGGATGGAAAGAGCCTGCCCCAGCATGTGACTGAGATCACTGGTATATTTAACATGCTACATTCATGCCATGAGCTGTAAGCACTAGCAACAAAGTGCATCTAAGGACAGGCTTATTTAAGCTTCTTCAGACAGGTTTGATTTTGGTTTGCCTATTGTCTGCAAGATGCTACTATTTAAAATATAAACTAGGATTTTTTTAAACCCAGGTAATGAATCTATGGCATCTAGAGCACCTCTCCTAACCTGTTCAAAGATCAGAGCTTTTTGTTTTACAGAACACTGTCCCTTTATATCCATTAGGTTCTGACTCACAGAAGGCAACTGAAGTCTGATGAAACTGTAAGTGCTGGAAGTTGATTTGATGAGAAAGCTCACAAGAAGAGAACTGAAGAATAACATCTGCAATAAAAGATCACTTCTTTTGTGTTTGTAAGTGACATTTTCAACATGGTTTGGGACACAGCCTATTAGTTCCATACATATGACAAGTAAGTAAATGCAGAAAGACTTGAAAGGTCACATTGTTTTTGAATGGAAAAGGGCCAAACCAAGCAACATAGGCCCATAGCACAATAGGGTTTCTAGACCCTTTGGGAAGCCTTTATCTACTGTTTAGATTCAACTTGTTTATTAAGCATCACTTCTTCTCACAAGCCATCAGCAGGCATACACCTTGGGTAGGTGAAAAATGTCATAACATATAACAGAGACCACTGAAAGATTCCAGCTGTAGCTTTAACTCCAGCAATGAGCTAGTTGGAGACCCCCACTAGCTTCTTCCTTCTCTCACTGCTCAGGTGTACCTGGAGAGATATTTTTCCTCAGCTTTCTTTCCTTTGGAGCATCATTGTTTTTCAGCTTGACCCCAATATAATAACTTGCTTTTTTAATACAGTACTCACCAAGCACACTGTCAGGGAGAAGCAAGGAAGGGAAGATGAGCAGTGTTCTTCCCAGGAACAGCAGAGTAGATCTGACGGTTATTTGCACAGGTCCAAACAGCAAGGTAGGTCAGAGGACAAGACAGGAGCAGTAAGGAACTAGGCTGCACACAACTCAGACAAGGACTAACAGCAAGGCCCAGAGCTTAAATGCAGTTCCTGGGCCAGTGGGATGTCAGAGTGTGGGTGGAGGCCCCAGATGGTGCTGATGAGGCCAATCAGGACCTGCTGGGGCTCTCAAGGCACTGACACAGGTAGAAAAAACTTGTACAAATAGGATTTTGCTTTTGTAAATGGAAGTCATATCTTTAGCAATGTGAGGGGCTAAAAGAATGTGAGTGCAGCATAAGTCGAGAGAGCAGGAGCAGATCTGGACCAGGGTGCAAGAAAAACTTTGTACAAGGAGGATTTGTTATTTAGACTGATGCAAGGACAGATGGTTTTGGAATGCCTTGGAACAAGAAAACCAAGGGGTTTTCTTTTTTTTTTTTTCCCCTTGCCTCCAGTTATCTAACACTATCTTGAGCAGGCAAACTTACCTTTTCACTATCTAAATTTCTGCAGAAAGGTTTTTTCTCTACCTTCCTTCGTCCACATAACTACACTGTTATAACTGTGTTTTCAGCTTAACTCTGCAGTACTTTTATTTGGACACTGGAGTTTGAAAACAAGAAAGACATTCACTGTTATTTAGCACAGCACGCTCATCTGGGTCTGTTTTAGCTTCCAGTACAGTAAATATTTATTGAACAGTAAATAAAATTCCTAAATAAATGAATATTTGCAACAAAGAGGATGAAGAAGGTCAGAGGATCCGATCTGAGCTGAGACAAGAATGTCAGTTAAAGTTGTTTAAATGTTTGCATGTTGTGGGAAAGCAGCTCCTTTATCTAATGGATTTTACTACTCAAAACATCTTTGCATGCTCCAATCTCATTTAGAATAAACATAAAATTTCTCCTCTATAAAAGTATCTTTGATTTCACCGGTTACTGGAAGGTACAAATACATCTTCGTATTGTAGTGTGCACAAGTTAGTAGACTAGAAGTTAAAGAAGCTGGCTACCGATTTCCCCAAAACAAAAGGCAGAGCTCATTTTAAAACTGCTCTGTGAAGTAAAGTCACTTAAACCTATTTGAAAGCAGAATAGACTCAGCCCTTCTCAGGCCAGCTTGGTTTCCATTTCTATTAAAACATGTGCCTGGCAATAGTACTGTCCTCTGTGTCATGGTTAAAAAATCCAATGGAAAGATGTCTACTTGAAGCCCTTTCTGCCTCTAACACTGGCACTGGGATATAAATAATAGAGTGAAACTTCTTTTTTCTCTCTAATGAGTTACAGTGAATGTGTAAATCTTGACTAACAACTGTTTTAATGCTTAGTAGTCTTTGAACGCTCTAGAAAAATGGACTTTCTTATTGTCTTCCATTCCTTTCTGAGGTTAGGCAGAGATCTTAGCTCTCTGAGGATGTTCTGGTGGACCTGGAGGAGTGTCCTCCTTGTGGGTACATTGCAGAGCCAAGAGCAGAGAAATATGAACCAGTATTACACTGTATGAATTCATAACTAGAGAAAGTTTTCACCCTAGCAGGTGACAGAGGCAGGATAGAAACCCATTACTGAAGCAGAAGCTGCATAAGGTTCGGTGAAGTTTGTGTATGTTGAAAGATCTTTCAGTCAGGAAGGTTTTGCTCTATGTTTTCAAGTTAATTAAATCAAAGGTGAATAACAGAGCAGGTGTTCATGTATACCTTGCTGTTAGGTGTGGAAGCAAATGATGAGGTTGGAAGGAGACACCTTTACACCAGATTGAAGTAGGAAGCACTTCTTAACAATGGATTTATAGCCTATTTAAGGCTTCAGAAGAGCAAAAGATAGTTTAGATGGGCAGAAAATTCCCAGAAATTCATCTGGGGCATTTTGAAATATTTGGGTTTAAAAGTCAATGCCTGCGAGACTTGCCTGGGACTCCGGGCTGTGCAAGCTGCTGTCCACAGTTCACTTCCTAGGGCACCTGGGCACCACTGTTGCCACCCTGAATTTTTGCACCCTGCGTGTCACAGAGGTGCCAGCGGGATAAAGGAGCCTTAGGAATTCATGGTGTCAGAAGAGGTATGGAGGGTCAGACAAGGTGATAGGGAACAGCTCATCCTCACATGAGGCTTGAGGCGTTTTCTCTCTCTTGAGAACGATTGAGATCTTCTTCATGTCTGGTAGCCCTGTCATCATGTGTTCTCTGCAGCTGCTTTGCCTAGAGCACATAGCAGTGAGAAACTCGTGGAAATGTAATTTTCTGTTTTCTTACAAGAAGCTACATGGCTAAATGCAGTCTCCTCTTGCCCAGAGAGTGACAAAATGTTCTGCTGTGCCAAACAGGCTAATTTTCTGCTTTTCTCTTGGAAGAGAGGTGAGATGAGGTAATGAATGCTAACCTGCTCCTGGCTTTCAGGTAACTGTCTTACCTGAAAGCAAGAATCCAGATTTCAGAACTGCCAGTGTCGAGTTCATGTTTTAGAGGTTATATAACAGAGATCACATTGGTCGTAGCACTGGCAGGAGAGCAGAAAGGACCAAACAGATCCTATTGCACGCAGAAGAAAATTGGCCTTATGAGTGACGTGGGATAAACTGATCTTTATGCATACTGTTATAGACAATTTCTTCCATTAGATCCAGAGCTTCTGGAGACAGTTCAATCTGGTTGAGCTGAATAAAATGTTAAAAATCATAAGTTGTTCCCAAACCTACTTACAGCATGCTCTGGTCTCTGCCGTAGTTATCCCTTAATTGACTCCTGGTACTCCTGAGAGCCACGTTGTCTATGCTGCTTTCGAGGAACAACAGTCAATACTCAATTCCACACTGTTAAAACCCCAGGTTTTTATTTATCTCATGCTAGGGAATTTTCAAGGACTGTTCCTCAGGAAGATCTTGTGCAACATATCTTCCCTTTCTTCCTTTCAGCTTCTTTTGGTGTATTGAGGTGTGATTCAAACTATTGAAGTGAATAAAATGACTTTTCCTGATTTTGCTGGTGCTTCAGTTAGGGCCTGAGAACCCAAGTTAGATGCCAGTCATTTTATATGCGTATATAATATATAACAACTACCGAAAGCTTAGGGAGAACGGTAGTGCTTAGGAGCCGTTCAGCTCAGTAACTGTGGAGGTGGAAATCACCTATTTATCCATACAGCAAGCAGAGGAAAAGAAAAGTTACATGTTCTCCTGAGTGTGCTTATTTTTGGTGCAGAAAGATGAGTTTCAGAGTAATAGGGTGGTCTTGCTGACATGATTTACTTCTTTGCCTTCTTGGACAGACTGATAGGAGTCTTGATGTGGCTTATTTTTATAATTGTGAGAACCTGAGGGCAGGTTTTAATGGCCCTGGGCAGCCTCACCTGGGATCTCCATGTCACTCCCCTCCCACCTTGCCACTCCCCATGGGCCTAGGAGCCTATTTAATCTCAGTTCTGGGTCTCTGGTTGCAGTCTGAGCTGTGGATGTGTTGGTTTCTGTGCTGGCTGTTGGGTTTTGCTGCTCTTGAGCTGTGGGCTGTTTAGCAGTCACTGGTCTGCATCTGGCCTCAGTTGTTCTTACTAGAACTAACCTGTGTATTGAATTCTAGGGTTGACCTTGGACCTGCCTTGTTGCCATAAGCCTTTCTTATCATTTGGGCTCTTAGCCAGCCCTGGCTGTCCTCCATGGACCTGGTTATGTGAGTCTTCAGCAAAGTTTCAAGGCTGCTTTTGCAGGTAGCTAATGATTTTCATGAACTGTCTTGATCTTTCACTGCTTTTAATCAGCTTGGAAGCAATGGCATGTTAATTGTGAGATGAAAAGCAAAGCTAAAATGTAGTTTGTCCTGTGATGACTAATATGGTGGTTAGAGTTTACTGGCTTAGAGGGTGAAAGCAATTTTTTCTTTTGAAGTAGGAGTTTGCTCCTAATTCTAATTGACTGTCACAACAAACAGTGAATTTATACAACTGAGGGCAGAGGGTGGGCAGAATGAGAAACCACTGACAGGAAAAGTGGACAAATAGGATGACTTAGCTGTTTCTGTTGCTGATGGTTTGTGTCATCAAACCATGCCCCAAGAGTCCTTTTCTTAATTACAGCATGGCTTTGAGGGTTACAGTGGAACACAGTTTATAGGAGTGATTTTTGTGTTATGATTTTAAGGTTGTTTGAAGTGGATGTGAACCAGTGCAATGAGGTTAAATTCACTGAACAAGTACGGGGGACTTGTTAAGTTTGCTTTCCCTCTGTGCTAAGGCTTCTTAGCTTTAACTGCTAAATATAAGCATTAATTAAAAACAAATTACTTGAATATTTCTTAAATTTGTTTCTGGTAGGATTATAGCACAAGATCAAATAGGGGTTAAATATTTCTTGAAACTCCTCTGGAACTGTACAGTGATATCATCTGTGACAGCTTAATTGGATCTGAATCTTCAGCTGAGTGTTCCTCTCTAAAAATATGTTTTTATTTTAGATCTCTGGCTAGTGGTGAGCATCTTGCATATATAACTCCTTCCTATTGAGCTGCCAGAGTGGAAACTCAAAGGAGCTGAAATCGAGCCTCAGGTAATGGTGGGTGTGTTACATCAAGTTGTCTGTTGCACTAAATGTAGCCTTATAAAAGGGTGTCAGGCAAACCCTTCCTGTGCTAACACTTCAGTTCATCTTTAAAGCAGTGCTAGGCAGCCCTTGTGAACAAAGTTTTGATTTTCTTGGTGTTATCTTTCTCAGTGTGGAGTGTTAGCAGCTTAACTCTTGCCTGTGTTTGTGACTGACAATGCCTAATGACAGGCACTGAAGTTTGCTTGTAGGCCACTTAAAACTATTTTTTCAGTGGTTCTCAAAGTACAGATTCCAGTGAAAACCATGATATCTGCCAGGGTGTCTCTGAAAGCAGGCCTTTGTGATTTTTAAGTCACGTAGTTGGGAAAATACTGGCCTTTAGTTGTCTTCCTGCACTTACTAATGATACAAAGCGTGTCTGGTAGCTGGGAAAAGCTAATGCAAAGATGCTATAGTGTCAAACACACTGATCTTTCTATTGCCTTAGTATCTGTAGTAAACTGGTTAGTCATCTTTGCCCTGGTTGGAGTGGTCTGCTTGTGTGTGTATATATACTTGGGAATCAGAGCAGTATGCCTTACTACTGTGCATAAACAATATTGCTGTCACCTAAAAATAAGCACTTGTGGTACTGGACTGGAATGTTACAAAGCTTCTGTAGGCTCAGTCTTGCAGTAGAAAAAAGTAAATGTGGTAAATAAAAGGGAAAATTCTTTTTTTTTCCTGGTTCATTGTCTTTGTAGCTTTTAAATTGTAAATTTAATAGCTAATGTTGTCTTGATGCAAGTAGTTATGGTTTTTTTCTCTTTATCTGAAGTATATCTTATTAAATGTATGATAGTCTAAGCTTAGATAATGTTGCAGGTGTGCAATGACTGCTAGTATATGAGCTGGGTAACAATTTGTGTAATGTACCTTCTGCTCTACTTCCTCCCTCTACCACAGGAGTAGCTGTTTGATGCAGCCAGTGGTTAAGAGGCACAGCATGCTACTGTAAAGTATGTGGTGTTTTCCTTCCTCTGTTTATTGAAAAAAAAATACTTAATGTTAAGCATTTGCTCTTGGAATCTCATGAGGCAGTCTTTATCCCAGCCTTCCTAAGCTTACACTTGTGCTGTATGGGCTGGAGGTGAGTTATTACTCACCTGGTAGTTGTGGAGCCAGAACCCCCATTGTAACTGTTTTGGGAACATGGTGGTGTGGTGTCAGCACAAGATTTGATCTGTCTGCTGTAACTGACAGCTTTATTTCAAGAGCAAAGTTTCCTGCATAGTGCCTTTCATCCAGAAAGCACCTCATACCAGTCTACAGCTCTTTTCACACCATCTATTATTTTTTAGCTCTGTCTGCAGTGGTATGGCTTCTGATAGAGCTGAGCTATCTTCACAATATTTATGTATCTATAATGCAAATAATACTGGACTAGAGAGCCAGCAGCTTGTTGAATGTTGCTGTTTTTACTAGTTCCTCAGGCTGTAATGATAAAATCTGCATTTGACCATGATGCTATATCTGAATTTCTCTTGTAACTGGACTTAATGTCACTCAGTAGCTCAGACTGACCTTCCACAAGATGGCACTTCAAGTATCCTGATGGAATCTGTTCAGGACTAACATATAGAAAACCATACTGCATTATATATCTCAGTATGTGATGTGCTGCCTTGGATTTTTTTCCGGTGTCTTAGGACTGGAAACAGAACAGACACCCATTTCCCTAGGTACAGACCCTCTGAATGCAGCCTCATGTAGCCTCATCCAGATTATCCCACTCAGCCTTCATGCTTGTTAAACTGTTTTCCTCAGAAATCTCCATGTAAAGATGACTATAAATGTCCTTGGAAATCGATCTAAATGTGGCTTGCTCAGTGCTGTTGTGAAGCTGGGATGAAAGCTGTAGGAGGTATGGCTGCAGGCCACTTAATAAGGTTGTGTGGCCAGAAATCTTCTGAGCGTGGCAGCTGGAGTTCACAAGGACCATGCTGGGTTTAGACATGACAATGAAATACCACAGCGCGAGAGGCAGTGTTTTGATGGAGAGTCATACATCTTATTGATTCGATACAAGTGGAACCATCTGTAACATTAAAAGCCCTCAAAAAACCATGAATAAATAATTCTGCAATATGTCAGTTTCTATTGTGGTGTTAGTATACCGAGGGCTGGGATTTTCAGATTGCTCATCCAGAGGCATGAAAAGTATACTTAGGTATTTGGAAAAGGCCCCTAATTATGTGGCCAGAATCAGATGTTTGTCATTATAGTTCTGTAGAAATGATGTGTTTAAACTGTATTAGCTTTAAGCTGTAAAAGAGATTGTAGTCTCATTTTTCTCAGTGCTGTACAAATATGCTTTGAAAAATATTCCCTGCCCATGCAATGTAACTACAATCAAAGGATAGAAAGTTCAGAGTGCTCAAGTGACTTATCAAATGCCACTTAACTCTGGAGATAACCTTAGTATCTGGGTTGTTTTTCTATCAGGTAAAGCTTTTGTTAACTCGCTATGTCAACATGTCTCTTCACATCGGTGTCTTCTGTTACTCCTCTGCATCTTTCCCACTTGCCATAGAAGGAGATCAGGAAATAACTTTGTGCTGGAGTGATTGTGTCAAGACACAGGCCTTCTAAATCTTTCTACCCATTGCTTTTAAAGTCATTCTGAGTTTAAATTAACACTTTCAGTATCTAGGCATAGCTGAAAAGTGCTCTGAAGCCCAGGACAGACTCAAGTAAAGCCCCTTCAGCTACTGTAAGGTGACTGATACCATCACATCTTCCAACAATGTGCATGTTGGACAGTGCAAGGAGAGCATCCAGGGAGCTACAACAGGTTCTGTAGCTAAGATACTCCTTGACAAGGATAAGAACCTTTTTACCCCTCTACTAGGACTCCTTACGTACTGTTGATCTGACTGAGGACACACAAGTCAATAAGAGATCATGTCCCTGGGCAGATGAGGTGTCAATGCTTTCTGCTCTAAAATATCTTACTCTGTAGGAAGCTGGATGCCTTTGTGAAGCAACAGGCTTCTGGTTTCTCATGGTGTGAGACTTCATCTTCCACAGCATCTCAGACTTGTTCAGATCCAATACTTCTAGTTCAAGACATTGGAACCATTTCAGTTTCTGAACTCTCAAATCTGAGTCTCCTATTCTTTGATTATATAGTGAAGCTGAACTTGGAAGTGAGGGGAATGTGATTGCAAACTGTGGGTACTATTGTGATTGAGTTCAGTCCCACTTGCGGATGTGAATTGTCTTCAAGTTTTTTTTGCCAACTGAATTGTAGGAAATAGCAGGTGGTTAATCACTGAGGTTTCTATTTACCCATTCCTTGTTTGATCAGTGTGTGAGATGCAGGTAAAATCCAGCTTAAATATGAACAGGCCTTTTCAGACACAGCTTGATTTCTTTTTTTTTTTTTGCAATCTAATAAAACACCCTGAATGGGGCAGTTAGAATAAGGGTAGAGGTGAAGTGAACTTGCTGGCAGACTTTTAATAGGATGAGTCAGGCAGGAGGAAGCTAAGACAAGTGATCAGTATGGGTTATCAGTGTGGGTGAGGGCAGCATCCCAGCTTTGTCAGCATGACTAAAACCCTGGAGCTGAAAGGTTGAGAATGTACCTGTCAGGCTCAAACTGACACTTCAGGAGTTGCTTGCCCAGCTTTTATAAGGGGCTAAAAATGTGTGGATGTTAGGCTGGAGAAACTAGAGCCCATCTGTGCTGCTCTCAGCAGTGGTTAGGGAATTGAAAGAGCAGCTGAAGATGTTGTGAAAGCAAGCAAGGGATCTGTGAACTCCCATTTGCACACAAATGAAAGCAGCATGTGTTGGACTGCAACAGACTGTTCAGATCAACTCTGAATTATCTGCAGAGGCTGCTGCTGTGAGCCAGGAGAAGGAAAGACTTGCAGATACAACTGAAGGAAGCTGCTACCATAAACACAACTGCAAGCAGGTCAGGGCTTCTCTAATCTATTTGTTTGTATTTATTAACCTGATATTTTGCACAAACATTTAATACTCTTGCATCATGTAGGGCTGTGTGTTTACTGTGAGTAGTCACGCACCTTCTTTCAGTTCTCTTGTCTTCTGAGAGGAATCTGAATTAATGTCTCTGGTAGAGACAGGTTAGGAGCCCATCCCTAAGTGGTGGAGCGGGCCTGGCAGCCCACAGAGCCAGAGGCTGTATTTTTAACAGGTTAGTGTTAATTGTGTTTTATCTATGTATACAAACTGGAGAACATGTTTCTGGGCTTCCCTTTGTAGTATGGAGCAGCCGGTTGAGCTCAAAGCTCTAGAGGAGACTTTACCAGGTTTCGCCCTAAGAGTTTGAGATTACGGCCTTGGTGTGTGGAAGAACATTGTACCTTTTCTTATACTACAAAAACACCATCATCATGGCTTGGCTTCGTGAACGAAGATCTGGGAAGGGCTTTTCCCACGCTCACTGCAAGCGATGAGTGCACCCTTTGGGCCTGCACGGTGGGTTTTTTAGGTGAGGTGCAGCGTGCGCGGAACTGGCTCCACCCTTTACACCTGA
>NW_010429571.1:14693-16062 GCF_000710305.1 Buceros rhinoceros silvestris
AGCTTGGACAGTGACAGCAAAGTCCTCGGGTCGTAGGTTTGGTTAGAGTGTCCTTCTCTGAGATGATGGATGCCTTACAAGGCTATACTGAAACTAATTGGAATGCTTGCCTTTGCTTCAACAGGCCTTTCTGCTTAATGTGGTGTGAGTTGGCTCAGATACCTCTTAAACCCCACACATGATGTTCCAAAAGTAAGTTTTCAGGAATGTTGACAAGCACCTTCCCCACCTGCCCCCTGCCCACCCCCTAACAGCCTCATTCTTGTTAATATTTCAGATAAGAGATTGAAGTGGGTAATTAACAAGTATGAGCTGCATTTACAAGCTGAAAAAATGTTTATTGTTTTACCCCTGAAAGACTGACTGTCTTGCTCAACAACAAACTGAGTAAAGCCAGGAGGAAAACGATCCCAGTTTTTATGAAGAATGTGCTTCTGAAAGTAAGGAACTAACTGGCTGTGGTTGCGTGCAATTCCGGCAGCTATCTTCTGGTATCTCCGCTAACAAATTACCCTTCATCCATCACTGATACTCAGCCAGAAAGAGCTCCATGATACCTGATCCTAGGCTGTTACAACAAAACTCTATAAACTTGAAATTCAGGGTTATTTTATTATGTTGCTCAGGCACTTTTTTCTATGTCTCAGACTTCTTTTGAAAGTTTTATGTTTAGGAGTTTAAATAAACCATGAGGTTTTGTTTGTACCTGCTGGTCTCCCAACAAGTGATTTCCTTGGTAGAGAGGGCACCTCTGGAGATGTGGGCTAGTGTCATTCAAATTTAATACACTATGATCTGTATTTCTCAGTTTTTAGAGTGATTCTGCAGTGAGCCATATCCTGGGGAGTAGGATGTATTGTGTGACACCTCTTTACTGGTGGAAGCTGATTGCTGCTGAAACAAGTTTTCTCTGCGGAGCTGTTGCAGCTGATCAGCTAGAGATGGGTGTATTCCCATAAGGCTCGTTCTCATCTGCTAGCTGTAACTAGAGAACCTGCCTTCCTGTGCTAGGCACTTTCTTTTGATGTACCAACACTCCTCAGCAAGCTGCTGAGCTCTGCTCTGCTCCAGTCAATATGCCAGTGCTATTCCCAAAGTGGTATTGGGCAACTGATTTCCAAAGACTTTGGCAGGATTTCTAAAGGACTGGAGTTGATATAAGGCAGAAGGAGATTGGCATGGAGTTCTGCCTGACTCAATGGGTTCATTTCCCAAAGTCCCAAATGCACGCTCTCTGCTTTGTGGTATGTTGTTTTTGACGAGCTTATACCTGTACCAGGGCATGAAGCCATCTTTTAGCAAAGCACGTTGTTTCTCAGCTAAAGAAATATGGAACATAAAAAGAATAATTTGGTAAGCTTCAGTTAGG
>NW_010429571.1:16206-28561 GCF_000710305.1 Buceros rhinoceros silvestris
TGGAGGCAGCATAGTTGCAGTATGTGAGTCATCTGAAACACATAACTTGAATGGGGTAGTTAAGGCACCATTGCCTTCTCAGAAAATAAAGTTAATTATTGTTTCTAGATGATTGGGAAGAGTAGGGGAGAGTGGATAGATGTTTAACAAGTTGACCTTCCAAAGTTCATGGAAGTAATTTCTCAGTACAGGCTAAAGATAAGATCAGAACCTGTGGGACAAACATGCCTCTAGAATAAATGCAGCATACAAATAGTTGTAACACAAAGTTCAGCAAACTGGCTGTAATTGACAGCTTGTTTTAGTTATTACTGTATATATTGGAAAATAAATGCTTGTATATTGGAAAATATGGGAAGTTTCTGTAGAAATTGCAATTATTAGGAAATCACAACATCTGGGAGAAATGTGAAACTGAAAAATAATGTAGCTGTGAAGGAATATCTTGGTTAAAGGCTGTTGCTGTAGCGGCCTGTCACCCAGGGACTGCTGGGGGTTTCCAGCAAGGATGACTGACATGACATGCATTCTAATCTGGTGATGCTAAAGAGTTTAGCAACTGTAGCAGAAGAGATGCCTGTTGACAGAATGTGCCTGAACAGTGTCTGGGTGTTACAGGATGCTGTGTGGCTCAGGAGACCGCACTGGCATCCAAAAACCCACTCAGCACACAAATGTACGTTCATTCCTGGGGGATCATATTCTGTAACTAAAAACGAGCTTGTGTGGTAAATGTCTATTACAAGTCATTGGAAAGTTTTAGCGGTTTTAATGAGGTGCTCAGTATTTGATCAGTCACAGAAAGGTGTCACACAGGTTGTTTTCTCGTAGCACGGGAAGAAATCCGGGTAATTTTGTGTTAAGAGCAGCCCTATTGCTGAAGCATGGGCCAGGTGATTGGGTTTCACCCCTGGCCTCTCCTATGGCAATCACTAACCAGCCACCTAATCTCTGAACTGTTGGTGTCCTTAAAGGATCAAAAGCATTTGTCTGACACCCAGGCACACCTATGATACCTGTGTGACAGACTGACACCCAGTTAAAATTAGAGGTTTTCCGTGTATTATGAAATTCTCCTGATCTTTTGTAAGAGGATTTCTGCTATTATATGTTCATTTGTGTGCCGCTCAAAGTGGAGTTTCTTCTTCTCCACTACACTCGTGTATTTGTGATGAACTGTGCAATCTGAGTGTACTCTTGGGTGTTGCTGATGGAGTGGTGCCCTTGTCAGAAGTAGGAATATGTTTATTGATATAAGACAGTGTGAGTTAAAGTGCAGTGGTGACTGCAACAGAGGTTTAAGATTTGATGGTAAGGTATGCCTGCCTATTTACTTCAGAGGACAGGGACAGACAAAACTGCCAGGGAGGAGCTCCCTTTGAGTCACGAGGTTCAGAAAGGACCACCTTGTGTTCTAATCCCTTTCTAAGAGGGGAGTTAAGGTGCAGCTGGATCCTGACTTAGGCCAAGACTTGGTCAGTGTTTTATTTCTAAAGGATTATATGTGCGCAGCTAATCTTCTATATCACTAAGCTGAGATTGCAAAGTTTCATTACGTTTATTCTCCATTCACTTACGGAGTATCTGATGCAATAAGAATCCTCTCAACCTCGAGGAGTAACCTTGAGAGATGCTCCCACTCAAGGGGAGATCCTGGCGGGCAGCCTGCTGCTGTACAGGAGAGCTCAGTGGGTGCTGGGCTGTCCCCTACTTATGGAGTAAGATAACTTTCATAGCCATTTGCCTTCTGACTACAGGCATTAGTTTCTTCCAAACTTGGCTTGAGTCAGACCTTGACCAGCACTGTGGTTAGGTGGGCGCTTGGCTCACATCAGCCCTTGGCTGTTGTGTTATGTCTTCCCTGAATCCACACAAGCAGACACATCCATTAGACCAGCAGTGGTGGTTACCACTAGAGCAGGGTTACAGGAAATACAGGTCAGGCTGGGGCACGGGGAGCACACCACCACGCTTAGTAATGACACTCTGACTTCTAGTGGTGTTCCAAGACTAACAGCAGTACACACTTGCCTACGCTTTCCCAAATGGCACAACAGGGAGAAAATCATAAAGACTTTATACTGAATGAACTTTACTTTCAAGATATGAGAGCATCCAAAAGCTAAGTGGTACTCAATCCTGTCGCAAGTTCTTATGGGAAACTAAAAAATGTGTATTTTCTAAAGTTATGTTCCATTGAATGAGTTTGTATTAATAACATGGGTGAAAAACTTGATAAAAATCAGAGGGATGAGCAGCAAGCTTGCATAATTCTGTGGATGCATATAACTAAAATCATTTTGCTAAAGCTACTTTTGTCTCGTTCTATCCTAAGATCCATGACTGCCATAACATTTGACCTGAACTGAAAAGCTTTGATTCAGCAAAGAACTTAAGGATGCTAAGGAGGTAACAAATCCTTCCCTCAGCAGAAGTACTTGATCACCTCCTACCCTTACTGTGAGAGCAGCAGCTCTTCTGTGTTCCCACATGTGCTTAAATCTGATTTTAAATCTGTGAAACAAAAGGAAAGTAATTCAAGATAACTGACAGTGACAGGTTTTTTACCTTGCAAACTTACACAAAGTACAAATTATTTCCCCGTGCAGTCACAGAATCATTTTGGTTAGAAGAGGCCTTTGAAATTGAGTCCAACTGTTCTTGCAGCACTGCCCGGTCCCCACTGCCCCCTGTCCTGCAGCACCTCCTCCACACGGCTGGGAAAGCCCTCCAGGGACGGGGACTCCACCACTGCCCTGGGCAGCCTGCGACACGCCTGGACAAGCCCAATGGGGAAGAAATGGTCCCGCAGGTCCAGCCTAAACCTCCCCTGGTGCAGCTTGTTTCTGCCGTGGCCAGCCTGCGGCACGCCTGGACAAGCCCAATGGGGAAGAAATGGTCCCGCAGGTCCAGCCTAAACCTCCCCTGGTGCAGCTTGTTTCCTTTCATCCTGTCACTACTTCTGTGGAAGAAGAGACCAATTCTGCTTTGTTCCAACCTCCTGTCAGGGAGTTGTTGAGAATGAGAAGGTCTCCTTTGAGCTTTTTTCTGGGCTAAACACCCTAGTTCTCTTAGCGGCTTGTAGTGAGGGGCCCAAAACTGAACCCAGTGTCTGAGGTGCAGCCTCACCAGTGTCCAGTCACGCTCATAGCTGATGTTTCCCTTCACAGGCTGAGCTGAGGGGTTAGCGTGGGTGTACTCATGTAGACTTGTGGCAGTGGTTTTGGTAAGTTATGTGAGAAAATGCAAATTCCTTTTAGAATGGAGTGAAATGTGTTAACTTCTCTTGATTTTGTTTTTTTCATATTAGTTTTACATTTTTGAGGTTTTAAGAATCATGTAAGTGAAGAAATGTGCTTTCTTTGTGTTTAAAACAAAGATGCAATTGAAATTCTGTTTTTCATTGAACTTAAAAATCTCTCAATAGTGCTTTCAGTATAAAACATTGTGCAAAACATTTGTCCGGAAACTCAGTTCTCAACTCTTGGAGTTCTGATCCTTTGCAGTGCCAGTCAGCATGCTGGAGCAATTCTGGGCCAGGAGCTGAATTCTGAAGTGCCACAAGACATGCCTAGGGCAGGATGCGTGACATGATTTTTCAGAGGCACGGACTTTGCAATGCACTGAGCACCAAAAATCTGGGTCTTGGTGTTTCTGCTGCAGCTCACCACAGCGGACACATCGAACATGAGCAAGTGGATAACCGGCACATGGACTGTTCTTGCTGCTGAAAGGCTGGCTGGCTTTCTTCATGGTCACTAATAGTTGTATGCTGAGATTGTTGGCCTGAAGTGGAGAAGCAAAACTCAAAAGAAGGTCAACAGAATAGGCTGCTTTTCTAGCAAGCCTGCATGCAAAAGGGGTCTTAACATTTCAGTGTGGGTAGCAGACACACAGATTTGACTCTCCCAGGCTCACCAGCCTTGTTGATGTTTCCCAGTTGCAGTAAAGGTAGGGAGTTCTCCAGAAGTCCCGCACGTTTCCTTGGTGCTGCTCAATATCCATTGTGTCTCTTCCAGGTTAGCTCAGGGTTCAGTACCTGCACTGGCTGTGCATGTACTTTGTCTCTTTCAAATATGCATGAATAACAATCGCTCCTGAGGCAAACCGATGAGTGACATTGCATAAGCTCTTCATGTATGATTTTTTTTCCAGGTGAGAGAAGAGCAGATCAAGATCAGGCCAGGGGATGGAGTGCAATATGAACTCTCTGTGCTTCTCTAGCTTATTTACCTAAAGCCATGTCTCTCCTGAGGTACAAGGTGAGAATATGCTTCTTCCCGCATGCTTGCCCTTCACTTATTTTGTTGAGCTTTCTTTGAACAAGTATCCATGGAGTCTCTGAGGCTTTCAACTCTGCTTTTTATCAGGCATTGGTTTGAAGAACAAGCTGTGCCATGCTTCTGTACTGTCATATTACTTCACATTTTTGCCCAATTCCTATGTGTTGTCTCACTGTTTGCCACAGGTCCGGGCAAGGAAGCTCAGTCAAAGCAGGGACTAGCTTTAACTGGAGTCTAAGGTTGTAATAAATAGTACTGGGGAACTGTCAGCTCAGTGCTTACTGGTAGTGAAGCAAATCAAGAGCTAGGAAAGGATGGAAGCCAAACCAGAAGGCTGCTGCATAAGCCTATGGTTCACTTGTATTTAAATTGCTGGATGATGTGCTATTTTTCTCATCTCTGCATATGAGAGATCTGGAGAAGGTCTAGAGGAGCCAAGGTATGGAGCAATTTCTGTATTGGGAATGAGTCAGACTGAGAGGAATCTCATACGAGTACATGGAGTGGAGGGGGAGCAGTCATGTAATCTCTGTGCAGTACAAGTACTACATGTCGTGTGAAATTACTTGGAACTAGATGAAAGTAAATGAAAGGCACTAGCAAGTGAACAAACCTCGTATTTCAGCCAGTTTCCTTAGCTGCAAATAGCTGGAGGTAGGGGAAGACACAAGACAAGCATCACAGGCTTGTCCTGCTCTCTTCTGTGGCTGTCTGCTAATGGCCAGTGCTGAGGGGAGACCAGGCTGGGATCTGGGCAGTCTTAGTTTGTGCCCCTGCAGGCAGTGCAGATCCAGTGAGCTCCAGTTACCTAATGTGACAACTCAGGCATGTGTTCAGGCACAGCAAATTGCCCCAGCAGAGACAAGGATGTAAGCACCCTGTGACATGACATAATAGGTCTGATCTGCAGTTATTGCTGATAGCCTTGAACGTCAACCTTCAGGGTGTTGCGAGTCCAAAAAAAGACTTTAGATAACATACTCTGGTCAGAGTTCCCAGGGAATTGGTATCAAAGGTAGCCCCTGGTCACCTTGGTGCCACGCATCCTGCCCTGATGAGCACCTATCAGTCTGGGCTGATAAACAGAGCAAGTCAGGTACTTCACTGTCACAGCTCTGCTGTGCGGCTTCAGCCTCAAGGTAGAGGGTGATATAATATTACAGTTCTCATGCTCTTTGGTAGAGGTTTTGCTTGATAATTCAAACAGCATTTTCACAATCAAAATAAGTATTGACCAGAAACACTACCTCCCTTTCATCCCTGCTTGGGATGATTTATCTGGAAAAACAGAAGAATTGGGGTGTGTTGCAGCTGGTCTGATAGCTGCCAAAATGTGAGTGGATTATAAGTAAGTTTATTTATCTCTATAGAATAATTATTGGCAAGGACATAGGACTAATCTAGAGTCTGTCATATCTGGTCTAGAAATAGCTGCTTGATAGACAAAAAAGAAAGCACACTGAAACAAACCCAAAGCCATTCAAGCAGAAGATACACCTGAAACAGGAACAGCAGACTCCTGGTGTCATAGCTGGGGAGGAGGAGCAAAGGAGACAGCTT
This sequence comes from Buceros rhinoceros silvestris, assembly GCF_000710305.1. Classification (NCBI taxonomy): domain Eukaryota; kingdom Metazoa; phylum Chordata; class Aves; order Bucerotiformes; family Bucerotidae; genus Buceros; species Buceros rhinoceros. The sequence continues at coordinate 22,050 of NW_010429571.1, forward strand.
TGAAATTCCTCCAAAGCAACTCAAACAAGATCTTCAGGGGGGGTTGGTTTCTCATCTATTAGATGCTGAATATGGGTATTGAAAGAGAAGTCTTGCTGCAGCAGCATTGCCCACTTGTTTCCTTGACCAGTGCTCAGCTTTAAGCTTTGACATGTGCAAAAGTGGATGACTGAGCTAAATGTGGCATTACACAAATTGCTAAGTACTTCTGAAACAAATGTGTTGGGGAATTAGTTGCTGAATGGTGTTATTGTGCAGAAAATCCTGCCTCTCTCTCTCTTTGGCCATCACCGAGTGAAATCTTTTCAGAGTTCGTAGTGAATATTTTGTATGTTCTCACAGAAGTGACCCCAGAGTACACACATGTATTTTAAAATAGCATGTTCTATTTTACAGCAAGTGGCAGCTCCTTTCATATTCCAGGCTCCTTAAACTAGTGTGGAAACAGAGCTGTCGATTACAGATGAGAAACCTTGACCCGTGAAATAATTTTGTTACACTTTAATGCATTACTGTTATACTGTGACCAAGTGATAAGATTGTCTCTGAAAAAAGATACTGGTTTATCCGGTTTTATGCCAAGCAGTTCTGAGGGACTTTAAATTTCACTCTTGGTGGAGAGTGTTGCAGCATGTTGTGTTACTGTGAGGGGAAATTGGGCTTTCAGAAAAATTCACATTTGAATATATCACTTCAGCTGAGATTTCAGTGTCCATGAAAGCCCTGTTAAGAGGAAGGGACTTCCTTTTTAGGGACATAAAATCTCTTAGAATTTCCCAGAGACACTTAAAGTCACAGCAGAGAAGAACTTGCAAGTCGGGAACATCAGAATTGGTGACCTGGATCTAAGCAGAATTGACCTCTGACAGTCAGTACCAGCTGCTTAAGAGGAAGATGAAGATAAAGTCTGAGGGTAGGAAGTTGCAGGATAACACTAGCACAGTCCCTTATAGCTAAAAACTGTTGTGCTCTACTGCAGAAATGCTCGTTTTTCTTTGAGGAAATCGATGGTGCTGGCTAAATTAGCGCTGCATGACCTTAACAGTATGTGTTTCTAAGCCTGTCAGGAATGAGACTAAATCCTTTATCTTGATTAAGTGATTCTTGATCGAGTAAAGAATACTTTCAAGTTAGGCTGAAGAGTGAGCTGTAGAGTGGCTTCGGCTGTGGCAAGAAAAGGAATCCAAGAATCTCCAAAGGCTTTCTGCAGCCCTTTTTATGAAATTTTGTCACCAAATTAAACACACTCAGTGCATTACACACTCCTTTCCCAGTTTTGAATTACCCACTTGTCTTTGAAAATTATCATTTTGCCTTAAGGGACATTTCATGCAGAAAAGATGCTCTGTGCTACAGTTAGGCTGTACCTCCTACTTCAGGGTTTCTTCCCTGTTGGTTATTCCTGTCAAGAAACCTGTCAAGCGTTAGCTTTTTGGGATATTTTCTGCTTTGGGGCATATGTTTGCCAAGTTGCTTAGTCTGGCACATCATAATATGATAAAGCAGTTTATTAAATTAAGCTTTTGGTTGCCAAATGCCAGTATAGAATAAAAGAACATAACTGAACGCTGACTGGATTGTAGAGGCTAAAGGCTGTGTCTTCAAATGATCCCACTATCCCAAACTCATGTAAATATTTAACTGTATTGACATCAAGAGGAAAATTCCCCACCAGCTTCATGTGCTGCTTAATATTTGACTAGGTCAGAGCACTGTTTGTTTGGAATGGAAGTGCATGTGTTTACTTTTTCCAGAAGCCACATCAATGTTGATCATGATGGAGGTCTGAGAGCAGTGCGTGTGAGCAGATCTCTCCTCTGCCTGTTGCACTTGAGGAACAAAGAATGCGCCAGGGCCCCGTCCTTCTGGGAAACGAGTGTGGCTGTAGTCCCTTGAGCCTGAGGACTGTCCCTCTTTGCATCCTATTAGCTTTTAAAAGGAAGCATATATGCTGGGAAGTAGAAGGCTAGATTTGGCTGTCATCCCCATACTGTGTCATCTGAGAAGGGAGCAGTGATCCTGGCCTGTTTCTCAAGGGGGAGCAGGGAAACACGGGCACAGCACCCAGCACTCTGCACTGCTTCTCCACACAGACACTGCACCTGTGAGCTCGGTGACTGTTTTAAGACATCCACTGCTATCTCCCAGGAGAGTGGGCTACTCTAATTGCTAGGAACATCCTTTTAACAATGTGCTTATACAGACTAGCTAGGTAATAATAAATAATTAGATAGAGGTAGAAATTAGATAATGATAGAAATAGATGATAATGCTCTCTGTTATTGTTCCTTTAGCCTGAATAGAGAAGATGTGAGAGATGTCCCAGTAGGGCTTTCTTCATATGTACTAGTGCTCCCACATGAGTCCTTGCTGCAGAGCAGCCAAAGGTCTGACTGTGTGAATATATCACTATAGCTTCACAGTCCTCCTGGGCACCGTGACTGATCATCACCCTCCCAAGATTATTTCTTAAGAGATGTTTTCAAGACAGTGGTAGAAATGGCCTCTGGACAGTGAAGGGTGGTGAAAATCTTTGGTTTGGCCTCATTGATTCTTTTTAACCCTCTTAGAACAGACAGATAATTATTCCAAGATAATGAGTGGAGAGCAGAGAAAAGCAAAATTCACTGTTTTAAAATCAGGTTTTTGTTTTATTCAAACAATTTCCCAGGTTACTAAGACAAAACCATTTCAATCATTTATCTGACTGGGAGGTTAATGTTCCTTTAGAATAACAAATGGGTGCAGTGAACCTTTACTTCTCCCCCAGTGGGCCCAGCTGCCGAAACACTGCAAAAAGTAGTGTGGACACAGGACAGATATGGCCTTGGTGGGGACACTGGAAAGTAGGGGACACACTCTTGTCCAAATCTTGCTTTAGAGGAAGCCATGTGAAAGCACAAACGTGCAGGAAGTCACAAGTGTAACTGGGAGCAGAACTGGGTCTCACTTGCAAAGCTGCCTAAGCTGTTTTTTCTGTCAAGCCTAGCAGTGAGCTGGACTTCCCCAAGGCTCTTTTACCAAGGCAAGTAATGTCCTTCAGATGCAGCTGCTGTCAGAAGTGGCACGGTCACAGCTTGCTGCTTCTGATTCAAGGGCTGCCAGTTCATCTACAGGGAGCATCTTCTTGATGTGGGTGCAGGTTGTTGGTGACAAAAGTGGGGTTTAGTTAAAGTAAAAAGAAACCAGGTAAACTGTTCCAGTGTTGATGTCAAACCATTATCATTAAATATGTGGGTTCTAGTTTTGGTGCAGAGGTCAACATACAGTTTTATAAGTGGCAGTTCTCTTGTGTGAGAGAGGTGGAGATGCTTTAGGCAACAACAGAGCGAAGCTGGGCTTTTGGTACTGCGCAGACATCATATAGAACCAAAATACTTGGTCAGGTTTTCTAACACTTGAATTTGAGATTCTGCCTTAGATTAAATGGTCTACATTGCTGGGGTGGGTGAAGGACTTAATGTTCTCTTAGGCGGAAAACATGCAGAATTTTATATTTGTGTTTTACTATAATGCAGAGTTTCAAAGCACTGCTGTGGCCCGTGGAGGATCACACTGGGAGTGTCCCTCTAATTATGAAAAACCAACAGAACATGAAGTTCTAATGTGTGAAACAATGTAATATGTCATTATAATTCAGCCCAGAGTGATGGTATGCCTTAAGTCTGGCTGGAGGGGAGGGTGGGTGCCAGGGAGGTGCTGCTAGAAGTGTTCTGCCGTGAGCTGTCAGCAGCAGAGGTAACAGCAATGGATTCTGACAGCAGAGGAGTGGTACTCCTTAAGCTCCCCCAAATTAGGAGACAGCAGAATCAGGGCTGTCTGACAGGTGTCATGAGTAGGACATGGGTGGGCAGAACCTCATGACCTGAGGTGGAAAGTCAGTAGGTAACAAGGAAACTTCTTGCAGTAGGGGATGGCTCAGGTGAGATGTTCCCCCTGAACAGTGCTCTGGCTCTGTCTGTGCTTCCTGGCATAGTCTTCAGATTTTACCTTGGCAAAACGTAGCATCAGCTTGTGAGAGTTCTTGGAGCTATGTTGTGGCTGATGGAAAGGGAAACAAACTGACCGTGGCAACAAATGCACCCAGGATTGCTGATAAGAACTGCAAAAGCAAATGTAGTGCTCTGCCGTGTGCTCTGTGTTTTTCCAAGTACAAAGATAGAATTGAGCCTTTACATTATCTGAAGGCAGTCCTTAATGTCATAGGTCCTATTTAAAAAAGAAAAAGCAATGTTTTAAAGAAAAAAGCTTTTCACAAGCTGCTGCGTAAGTATTATTTTGCTTTTTGCTAGATCATTTGGTGGAGCTAATCTAGCTCAGTATCTGTTTTCCGGATAATGTTCGTTAGAGGTTAAGCTTTACTATTTTACTTTCCAAAGGAAAGTTTAAAGAACAGGTGAGGAAACCTTGCAAATAAATCATTTTACTGACAGTTTCTGCTTAAGTCTGACGAGAGTATTTGTGCTCTGGGTGATAGATGTGGATTCCTCAGAACTCAGCTGGAGTATAGTGCAACATGCCTCAATGGGCGAGACTAGTAGTTTATATAAGGGTTTTTTCTGTAGAAATCCAAAGCCCTCTAAAGACCCTTAAATCTGTGCACCAACAAAATGCTTTTGTCAGTTTGTGCAAAGACAAGTTAGTATTGTTAGTCAACAGCACGCTGTCAGCTATAAACAGCGATGGTACGAAGTCATGCTGCCGATCTCGGTATAAGCTTTGTATGTGGCTACTTAACTAGTCTGACATTGTTTGCAATAAATCAGGAAGAGAAAAGTGAATTACATAACTGTGTAGGTCAGAGGTGGACTGCCAGGCCAAGTGCAGATTGCACTATTACTTCCTCTTCTGGAAAGTTTGTGCAAAGCGTTGGGCTGGATTATTTGTTTCTGAAGCGTGCAAGGAGACACGTATCATCGATATACATATTCCATGTGATGTGTTCCGGCTGTCTATGAAGAATAATCCCCCAATTGCTGTATTCAATGGTCTTATTGTACAAGCAAATAAAGGAGAGTGGGTTATTGTCATACATAAACATTTTCCTGCAGAGAATTGTACTGTGAGCAAAAGTATAATAGAGCTTGTGGTTTTGCCGAGACTTCCTGGCTTTATTTGCAGAGGTGATAGAGTTTTCCAAATCATAGTGGGGAATGGAGAGGCTCTCCTCTGCTTGTACATGGAGGACAACTTCATTTCTGCAGGTTTGCATGCATAGAAAGTGTTCCCCATTTTACTACTTATAAAGCCAAAGCCTCATGTGGCTTCCTCTTGTATCTATGCAATGAGCAAGTATGGACTTGAATGTCTTTGATCTACAATATTTTTCAAGCAACACTGCAATTGAAGAGTTTTTGAAAAGCCTAGTAACAGGGCAGTCTTAGGAAACAAATGTTGTAGTTTCTCTGGAAGCTTAATTTTTCCTTGACTGATAAGGATACACTTTTTACCTGCCAATAAGTACTCAAAGCACATAAAAGCCTTTTCTCCTATCAAGAAAAAAATCAGTATGAGTTATTTAAGAGTTCTGCTACCTTGGATAAAGGCCCAGACAACTTGAAACGTTTAAAAAAAAAACCCAACCACTCCTCAGTCTGACAGGTATTTACTGAATCAGATTTTCAGAGGAGTCACTATTAGTTAAATTTTAAGTGAAACAATGGCTTCCTGTTTATTAGAACAACTTACTGTGGTGGAATCGAAATAGCTTATGAAGTATCCTACTTTGTGGGCTGTGAGCATAGAATGACGAACTGCTTCTTTCTTTTATATCCCATGGTTGAAAGTCTGCATCCTAACCGGGTATCAGCAGCCCTCCTGCTTCCCTGGAGACTGTCGTTTCAAAAATAGATGGCCCTGGAGATGATAACATGCTGCCCTTGCTATTTGAACTGAACACGCTGGCACGCATTTATTTAATTTGTTAAGGGCATTTTAAATTTAGCAAGCTTGATCAATTATTCCAATGGATTGAGAAAGTTACCTTGGACGAAACCCCTGTTTGTGTGTTGTAAGTTCTACAGGAAGTAATCTGACTCATTGCACTGCTACTGCGCAACAGGCTTAGGAGACTTTATCTCACCGGAGAAGAAAATATAAACGATGGTCTGTATTTTCAGACCTGCTACATCTGTGATAATAAGGTGACATTAAAACCACAAACTGTCCAAACTAGGAAGAAAGTAATCGCCTGTTCTCATCCTTTGTGGCCAGAACGATGACTGGTTTCAAAGCAAGCTTACAGCGCTAGCCGATCACTTTTATCCCCCTTGTAATTATTACTAGCAGCTTTTCCTTTAAATGCAGAGGAAAACCCCAGTTCTGTCACAGGAAGCACCGCATTTTATGAAGTCTCAGGTTTTAATTTGCCCGGAGGGTTAAAAATGAAGATATTTCTGCCAGGCATGGCTCCTCTAAGCCTGCTTGTGCTGCAGGCGTGAGGTCAGCTGAGCGTGACTAAGGAAGAGCACTACAGCGTTCATTCACAAGCTGGGAAGGGAAATATTCCTGCT
>NW_010429571.1:28683-29371 GCF_000710305.1 Buceros rhinoceros silvestris
CTCCACCTCCTCACTTCAGCTCCTCCTCTCAGTGCTGGTAGTCTACTATATTTAAACAGCTGTCTGAGCGCAGAGGCAGGATTCAAGGCTTGGAGTTTGCTTGGCTTCCTGACTGTACAGGCACTTCCTAAAGATCCCACTTCTCATCAGACCTCCTGCTCAAGGTAAGGGGGCTGTGAGTCACCTAGAGAGCTCTGTCTGGCGTACTGTAGCGTTGCTTGCTGAATGCCACCGGGTGTTTTTAGAAAGGTATTGCTGTTATGTACCATAAAGCTGAATTTTTTTCCCCATACTTTAATTGTGTTTGGGCTGACTGTCCTGGCATGTAAGAGTGATAACGCAGATGGGAGGGCAACAAACTTCTGAAACTTGTAGAAAAGTATAAAATCTAAAAGGTATTGAGGTTTCTATTTTTTAAAAAGAACTAATGAATTGACTACTAAAAACTGCTGCTGAAATGAATGGGTTGATGAAGAAATAAAGCTGAAGAGCTGTTGCATTTGTGTTAGAATTGTTCTTGGTTAAACCTGAGTGTCAAGGTAGCTCTTTTGGTCTCTTCTGTTGTTTATATACTGACTGAACTGCTCTTGAACTCTCCCATATGCTGTACAGGCCACACTTGGTGGTTCTGACTTGAGCAAAAGTCCGGTTGTTGATACAGGGAGAGCGACTTGCAGGTGGCTGATAG
>NW_010429572.1:0-6638 GCF_000710305.1 Buceros rhinoceros silvestris
GGAGAGGAGAGGAGAGGAGAGGAGAGGAGTCCTGTCTCTTTCAACAACCTAATTTTTTTCCCACCATGTCTCCCTGATGCCTGCGTGAGGATGTTCCTACAAGTCCTTCCCAGGCTTCAGGACTTCTCTTCTCCCAGCAGGCAGGAGCAGCCCTCCTGCCTGCTCCTGCCAAGGACCAGCTAGTGTTCCCCCAGTTTACCCTTTGCCAGCACTCTTCTGGGAGAACTGTAGGTGGCACAAGGATTAGCTTTCTTTGCTGAAAAAGATGCCATGTAGCAGTCATCCACTGACAGTGCTCTCCGGGGTGCTCTCCTGGGCAGTGTGGGATGCCGTGCTCTGCACTGAGCAGGTTTTGGGAGGGAGAGCTATGTCTTCCCCTGCCTGCACACCCAGCAAAAGGCAGCACGTTCAGCGTAAGCCTCTCTGCTCTCAAGTGGCTCACAGGGAAACTTTGCCTTTCCTTTGCAAGAAGAGCAGGATGTGTCTTGGAGCACCTTTGCGCTTTAGACCAGGGAAAAGCCCATGGCTGAAGGATGTCAGAGGCAACCCCTCCCTTTGCAGAAAGCGGCTGGAGACCTGCTGGCCTGGAGATGCTCTCAGAGGCCCAGGCTCAGATAACAGTGCTCTGATCTGAATCAGTGCTTCCACTTCCAGGATGCAAAAATCTTGCTGGCAGTGCTTAAAAAGGGCACGTTTTTCTCCCTCATCCTCAGGCTGAAGTGATCTCCCTTCCACTCAGCAGCAAGTCTTCCTCCCAGTGTACAACTTGGTGGTTGCTCACCAATGCTGAATCCAGGATTTTGGCCTTTGGGAATGATAATAATTTCCAAATGGTTTTCCATCCTGAGCATGCAGGCTGGCTGAGGCTCCTCACTTAACACCTGGGGCCGTTATTTCCTTTCATGTTCCCCAACATCCCATGAGCCTCCTTCAAAACAAAGCCCAAGACAAATAGCCAGAGAGGCCTTTCAAGAGCCTGTGCGTGCTCTGAAGTGGAAAATTAATTTTGCCTGCAGATTCCAGGGGATCAGGGCATGTGAGCTTTTGCACTAGAGGAGAGTACACTGCAGCACACAAAGGGCTGCTGACCCTTCCCAAAAAAGAAAGGAAGGGAAGATATCACCAGGAGCTACACCTCAGTGGGACACAGCAGGTGGGATGGGACTTTGGAATATTGCAGTATCAGCACAGGTGCTTAAGCAGGAGGGGAGAAAAACTGCCAAGCATCACTGCTTCAGTAGCAATTCATGGATCCAGCAAACGGAGAGGCTCTCGCATATTTTCAATGGGGTGATGATGGTGATGATGCTTTCTTGGGAGGAGTGAGCCTGACAGACAGAGAGACCTGCCTTCCCTCCACAGTGAGACCAGGAGAAAAGCAGTGGGGGGTGCCCCCCACCCCCTAACACCGCCCCCCACCCTGCCTTGTGAAAATCTCCGTGTTGCTCTCAAACAACCATCTACAGACAGCTGTGCTTGCTCTCCCAAGGCACCAGCTCAACTGGTGAACTGGTTGTTTATCTTTAAAAACATGTAGTTGCCCTTCCTGTCCAGCCTTATGTCAAAGAATGCAACAGCTCTGATCTGACCCAGAACACTTTTCTCCTTTCAGATTATCAATAAAAGCCTTCCCCTTGTAGTTTCTTGCTCTCTGCCTGTCTTGGTGTGGTGCTTTGTCCTGGCAAGACAAGCAGAAGAAACTCATCTGTATGACTCCAGGGGGAAACACTTCTGCTGGCATGCATCGTAGTGCTGCACCCAGGCATCACAGAGTTCTGCCTGTCATAATGGCTCTTCTTTCATTCAGACCATGACTTAGCAATAGGTTTTCAGAAAGGTTAAAGGAAAAAGTTAAAGGTTATAATTTACAGATAAGAAGTGCAGGTTTTCTTGAAAATCCTGTAGGCACCTACTTGCTCCGAACCCTTAGGTTTCTAAATGAATTTTAAAATATTGGCCCAGAGATGTTCAAAGAACAGCAACAACTCCCCCCAACCCTATCTAGCTTCCAGGCGTTTGTCTCAGAGTGACCCTTGGCAACTTCCAAATGGACTGAAATGCATTCCCTGGGCTCAGATTTTTAAGGAAAAAAAACAGCAGCTGACAACATCAGTCACAGCAAAGACTTTTGGCAACACAGAGAAACTCTGGGTTAGGTCATGTGCAAATGGCACTTGTGCAATTAGTCCTTTAGTTACAAGCTGAAATCTCTATGTGTTATGGAAAAAGGACTTCCCACCTCCCCTCCACCCCCTCCTTGCCCCCAAATATTTAAAGTTTTTAAATTAAAGTGAGTGAAAGGAAGGTGAGGTGAAGGGGGTTATCATCATGTGATGAAGTGGCAGTCCTGTCACATGTCACACATGAGAGGGTGGGAAGAAGAAGGGGAACAGCATAAAAGTCTCCAACAGGACAACACATCTCCAACTTCAGCCAGGCAGATGGGCGTGTGCATCCGTATGCATGCCTGTGCATAAGCCGCTGGCAGGATCCAGCTGTGCTCTGTGTTCCTCCCAGAGCTACTATTACAGCAGCGCTTCTAACCAAAAAAACTCCATGGCTTTAAGCTAATGGAGAGACAGGCAGTAGTGAAAGTAAGGCAGGGGAAGTAGGAGCCCTTAACGCCAGAGCAAAGGGAGAAAAGGGATTTTTGCTTTCTTCTGCCTTTGCACAACGGTTGGCCTTGCATGCTGCAATGCAACGAGGTTTTGCACCTCTTCTCTTTTTGATTTCAGTTTTGCTAGGGCAGTGGCAGGATCCAGGCTATGTTTATGGGAACATCCGTTACATAGTCCCTCATGCAAACAGGGTGCCCAATGAAACTGCCAATCCAAAGCTTCTCCTGTGGGAGACTGATGCCTATGCACTACCATCAATGCTTTCATGGACAGCAAGGCCACTGCAAGGAGGCAGTGGAGGTTCACTGTAACAACGTATCTTCTTGAATGGAGCTACAAGCTCATCACTTTGTGGAACTGCTCTTAAAGACTCCAAGTGTCCTTGGGAGTCCTGCTGTGTCTTTTCTGCCCCCAGGTTCCACCGTTGCCTTACATGATGGGCTCAGTGGTACCATATTGCCTGGCTCTTGCCCCACTCACAGCTTGACAGCAGCATAGAGAGGTGGGTAGGAGCATTCCCCCACCTCCATCAAGGTGTTTGTTTCTGGGAGGCTGCACCTGTAGCTGACCCCCCAAGCTGGCCCCTGGCCAACACCATGGCTTCACTGAGATCTCTGCCTAAGTGGGCTTGAGATAAAGCGACCAACAGAGAAGCATAGAAAACTGTAAGATTTACTTCTTTCATTCCTTTTTTCTTTTTTAACAGAAGTGTATTAATGGCAAATATCTATTAAACTATCGTAGCACATATAGGCCAAAATTACACCAGAAATCTGCATCACAAGACTATTCCTAGCAGATGTTACTTCTGTCTCACCATTAAAGGCACACATTAATGTTCTGCATTGTCTTGCTGCTACTTAGGCAGGGGCCCTGTCTTTAGTCCCCAGAGCAGCGAGATGCACAGCATGGCACAGGATCAGGCCCATGGGAAGCACCGAGAAGCAAGGAGGAAGCAAGGAAATAGTATGTTTTCAGTCACCAAGGTAGCCACTGCATGGAAAATGCATCTCTTCCAGTCCTGGAAAGGTAAGGACAAAGGAGAAGAATTGTTACATAGAAGAGTGTAAGAAGAAAAATTCTCAGTGAAATTAGTGCTCTCTCACAACACCTCCTTAGGATGAGCATTCCGTCTCATTTTTTACTTGTTTATTTTTCACTATACAGATTTCATTTGTGTTTTACACCCACTGTATGGCCCCAGCAGTGCCACCGCCCTTCCTGCTTGCAGGGATCTGGCTTTCAGCATCCACAGAGATATAGCCCTGCCCACATTAGAAGCCACCCGCCTCCATGGCCCCACGCATGCACAGGGCTCCTGGGAAGCACCGCTAGCCATGGAACACCTCACGCAGTCACCACGTTCCCCACTGGGGAGTGGGAACTGAGTTGAGTAAGAACCCAGGACAAGCCCAAGGCCAAGTGTCTGACAGGCAAAACCGTGACTCAGTAAGTATCTGATATGCATAACTCAATAAATGGGAGGTAAATCTGCTGTTTGGATAGTGATGACTTCTCCTTATAGTCTCAGACAAAACACTGAAACTTCACAGAATTACTGTCTAATTTTTCTAGTGCCCAGCTACGAAAGGACCCAAGATTGATGAAGGCTGGAAGTATTTAAAAGACATGTGGATGTGGTCATGAGTGACACGGTTTAGAGACCTTGGTAGTGCAGGGTGAACAGTTGGGCTTGATGATCTTAAAGGTCTCTTGCAACTAAAATGATTCCGATTCTGTGGAAGGACACGTTACTCCAGCCGATAACTCCTTGAACTAGGAGTTATGAGGATTTAGCAAGGATTTCTGCCCTGTGACTCCTGTCAGGAAAACAGGCTTCTTGGGCTGAAAAGTTTCCAAGCATCGAGCTTCTAGGTTATACCTCTCCTGAGGCTAACTCAGTAGTGCAACAAAGACAGTAGTAGTAGGGTCACCAAATGGGGACTAAAAGATGAGGGATGGGGAAAGCACCAGTCCGCCACCAGCTCTGCCTGTTTCTGTATTTTGCCCCATGCCTTGCATGTTGCACAGCCACATCTTCTTGGGGCAGAAACAACACTCAGGTTTGAGCACTCAAGGTTGGAATTCATCTCTCTCCTTTCAAGGATAAGAGGTTTAGTGTTAGCTAGCCTGCATGGACTCTCTTCTTCACCTCCTCCAAATTAAGGAAGAACAAATAAGTGACTGCAAAATCAAGTAAATAGCAAGGAAAAGAGAAGAGGTTTCCATTTGTTCTGCCAATAGAAACCCTAGAGACACACTCTAGGTTAGTGACAGACCAAAATGCTTTCTATTTGCTTTGGGAAAATGGCATCACACAGCAGACAAACTTAGGAGAGCAACATGTGCATGCTTAGCACTGCCATTCAGTCACACTATATGCACAGGAGAAGAAAGCCAGCAGTAAGTCTACTTAGGGGCAGAAAGGCAAAATCCAGGCCAATTACCTTCTGAGGTAGCTCAGAAAACCTGGCAGCTGCACAAGGAAAGTGAAGAAATCAAGAGAAACACCAGACTGTGAGGGATCAGCTGTGAGAAACACAAGACAGTATGAAAAGCTCCTCAGTCCTTCTCTAAATAAGACCTTGGAAACAGAGTTAATTTGTATAATATTGATCTAATATAATAATATTGATGTTTCCAAGTCTGTAGCCAGAGATGGCTGTTCATGAGACCAGAAAAGAGCTGCCATGAGTCCACAGCTGTCACTAGGACCAGCTCCTGGTCTGCACGCCACCGAGGTGCTCCTGGGGAGAGCTGGCTTGGGAGCTAGAGATGAGAAAAGCAAGGCTTTGAGTACACAGTTGGAGTAATGTCTTGTCACCTGGGAGGTGGCAAGGCAGCAAAAGCTGCTTCTTAATGCTCCTCCCTGACTTTGGACTCCTAATACCCACTTCATAGCAGTTTGATTACATCACGTTTTGCTCGCACTGAACTGCTACTGCGTGCAGACACCTCAACAGAACAGGCCAGTTGCCTTTCTTGGTGGTGACATGGTCTTCTCTTCTACACCCTTCTAAGGGTTGATGGTACAGGATACTTGGGCTTTCACCCCAGTGGGAGGAGCAGCAGGTGCTACGTCTCACTACCCTCTGTGGGGCTGTATTCAGGGAGCCTCCTGCCTTGTGGACTCTTTCAAACCCCTCCACCAGAGGCCCAAGTGCAACACAGTTACAGGGTGACTTTGCAGGGAACAAGTAAGCTGTTGACTAAAGAAGACAAATTGAAAAAAGGGAAGCCAAGAAGGGAAGAGCTGATGGGTGGACACCACCAGTGAAACAGAGAAGAGCAAGGACAGTTCATGCTGCTGTCAGAGGCCACCTGACTTGTGCACTCTTGATCCCGTGCTGCCCAGACAATGCTCTGGCATAAGTCACAGCTACCTGAAGGCTGCTGTAACTTGTTGTGAGCTGCCAACAGTCCCATGAAGCAGCTACAGCAGCTATTACTGCAAAAGAAAAGGAAATCCTGTGAGTGATGTCCCACAGTCAGGTAGGGAGAGCAGGGAGAGCCCTGCCTGCTCTGTGGCATTATGAGAACCTGTACGGCACTTCATTGTGACTGCAATGCTAGTGATGAGCTGTTGTCTGCATCCCAGTCTTAAAGATACCGGATAGCTTCAGCTCCTGGGCTGTTACATCACTTTTTGAAAGCTCTCAGGATTGTGGGGTGCTGGGCTGCAGCATCTAGCCAGAGACAGGTACTTCACACCACTTACCCCAGCATGTCAGCACAAGTGGCATTAAGGAGATGTGACTCAGACTGAAAATGAGATGCTTACCTTAGGGGGAACTGCAGGGAAAAAACACAGATTTAGAAAGCTTTTAACACCATAAATGAAAGGCAAGCTCACCACAACAGAGCTTAGGGTAAGTGCTGGCTGTGGGAATGTCCCTGGGGGGGAGGATGGCTGGCAAAGTAGTTTGGAAGGACAGGTGCAGTGTTTCCCCACTAGCCCCTCAGCAGGCAGACGCAGGCAGGCTGCAGCTGTGAGCAGCCAGCCGCCGGCCCCCCGCAGGC
>NW_010429572.1:6684-10491 GCF_000710305.1 Buceros rhinoceros silvestris
GCCGAGGGCGGCCTGCAGCTGTGAGCGGCCAGCCGCTGGCTCCCAGCAGGCACCTTCCTCCTGCCGGACAAAGCAGGGCAAACTGCATAAACAGCCTCTTGGGTGGAGTAGTCAGTTATTGATGATTTCAAAGAAATTATCTGGGGAAAGCTTTACATTTTTTCTACTCTTCCCAGGATATCAAGGATTGCAGAGCCAGAGCCATATCTGTCATGAAGGAGCTGGCCTGTACCTCTGGTTCCAGATAATGGCAGCTGCTTCAAATGCTCTGAGGATCCCCTGCAGAGCCCCCACTGATGCTCATCTGCTCCTCGCTACTGGTGGAGAGGTTAAATGCAGAAAGCCTGCTCATGTCCCTGAACTCTGCTGAGTTTGTATCATCCCTTTCCTGAGGACTTTCTTTGCTGCCACCAGCTGCGGTGCTGTTTCCTTATGACCACAAACTACTGTGCTTTCCAGACGAGAATGATAAGCCATGCCTGGCAGCTCTCCGGGGATTAGAATATTGTTTCACAGAGGAGAGGCAGACAAGAAAGCGAAGGTATGAGTGACAGTGCAGCCATCAGGCCCAAGGAGGAGAAGAGGTCCCTCTGGGCTTCACTTCAAAGAAATAGCTCAGAAACACCAGAGGAGAGCAGGGGCAGTGACCTCGATGGTGCCCGGCACCTCTGCGGAGGCAGCACTGCTAGGAAGAAGAGGGGAGAATGGCTTGGGAAGAGCCTAGGAAGAGCAGAACGGTTTTAACACGGTGTTAAACTGGTGCTTGATGCCTCTATAGCACCACATTTGAAATTATTAGGTCTCTGAAAGCTGTTAATGAGCTTCACACCGTTTGTTATTGCAGCCTTCCTCTACAGCTGAACAAACACCATTGGGAGTGGGCTGCATGCAGCTCACCAGGAATGTGGTGAGCAGAGCTCTGCTGGCTTCCTGGGGTGGGTTGAGCCTAAGGAGATGGCAGCACCTGTGTGGTAACACCGTGCCAGAGCAGTGTGGCAGATTTCAGATCTGCCATTCTTGACCCTTCAACATTGGTACTTCTCAGTTTTGAGAGAGAATAGAGGCTTACTCTGGGAAGGCCTGGCATGAACTTAACGCTGCTACAAGTGCCATCACTTTCTTCTCCAGAGCTTAGCAGTTTTGCAGCTCTGCTGAGGCTCAGAAAGCCCCAGCAGCTGGAGTAAGTGGCCTGTGGAGGGCTGGCTGATGACATTCCCCGACTGTGTATGCTTTCGTGTGTGCATCTTCATCCCATAGTTGGTAACATTGAGGTGTCTTTGGCAACCGAGAGAGGGTGGGAGTTCATGCAGATGCTGAGAGAGAAGGAAGCACAATTAAACTGAAAAAGGACAGACAATAGCAATCTCGAAGAAAAAAACATAACAATTTCAACAGTAGCTGACATTCTGTTTGAAAAGGCAGCAGGAACATTCGTTATCTTTTCTGCCAGAATGGCTGGGTCCTGGTTTATTGATGTTATCTTGAAGACATTATCTGAAATGAGAATCTGGGCTTTGAGAACAGCACTTGATGCCTTCCGAGAGACAGAGTGATCGAAATCAATCACATTTTATAGCTCACAGCGGTTTCTATAAGCAACTTGAAGATCCAGCTGCCCCACTACTACCAGTTTGCCCTCAATGGGCAAAAATCCAGCTGTCAGAAGCAGCTCCTCAACTAAAGTTATCCTTGCAGTAATGGTGGCAAATGGTGGCAAATGAACAAAACTATATGACCCCACAAATGTCTGACCATATGTGCAGCAATGTGAAAAGACAGAGCTGACTGAAGACTAAACTGAATTTTTTCATCCCAAGACATAGAAGCCAAGGTACTTCTGATACATGAAGGGTGAGCTAGAGGAAGAAGAGAAAAAAAATAAGATATGCAGGCTGCAAATGGACTGGGAAGTGATAGGCTGAACGACACAGCCATGGACTAATTTTGTCTGGAAGGAGCCTCTGGAGTCCAACCCACCTCTCAAAGAAGGCCCAACTTCAAGGTTGCTTAGGGCCTTGAGAAGCTGACCTCTGAACATCTCCTTCAGAGACAAAAGTCCAGCCACCTCCAGGGGCAATGTATTCCAGTGAAGACCATTCTCACTGCAGTTTTTTCTTGACATATAGCCCAAATGTCTCCTGTTGCATCTTGTCCTTTCTGTACTTTGGAGAAGAGTCTGACTCTTCCTTCTCTGTAACTCCCCATCACCTAGTGACATCCTGTAAGTAATTCCCCTCCTTAATGTGCATTTCCCAGGCTACACAAGCCCATCTCCTTCAGCCTCTCCTTACCTGTTATATGCTCCAGCCCCCTAAATATCTTGGAAGTTGTCTGCTGACCTTGTCCCACTCTGCCCAAAACTGGACACTGCTCCTTAAGTGGACTCAAAAGTGTTGAAAAGAGAGGCACAATGTCTTCTCCTGACCTGTTGGTATGCTCTTGCTAGTTCAGCCCAGAGTGTGGTTGGCCTTCACCTCTTTCAGGGGGGTTATGCTGGCTGCTGTGCAGCCCGTTGCTCTCTGAGGTCCCCAGTACTTTTCTGCCAAGCTGCTCCTGAGACAGCTGGTTCCCAGCCTGTGCTGTTGGATGAGCTTGTTCTGCTCTAGATACAGGAATGTGTTGGTCTTCATAAGGTCAGTCCATTTTCTGAGATTTTTGGAGTCCCTCTGAGCAGCTGCTCTCTTGTTCAACGTCGTGACCACTCCCCACCACCATTTACAAATTTGGTGAGGATATGCTTCATCTCATCATCCTGGCTGTTGATGATGACACTAAATAGCATCAGCCCCAGTATTAACCCTCGAAGATGACCACAAGTTGCTAGTTAGACCTTGAACTGTTGACCACTACCCTTTTACGCTGATGGTCCAACAGCTTCTGTCCTGATGGCCTCCTCTCCTCTTTCCTCCATGCATATTCTTTTACCTGGTTAGACAGAATGCACAAATGTATCCCGGCACCATGTGTTTTTCCTTTAAAGTAATATCTCCATTCACATGTCTGGCAATTCCCTTTCAGTTTATTAACACCATTGCAGGAAACATCAAAAATTCCTAAGAAATACAAGAGAAATGACAGTTGTCTCAGCAGGTATCAGTCTCACAT
The DNA here is from genome assembly GCF_000710305.1 of Buceros rhinoceros silvestris. Lineage (NCBI taxonomy): Eukaryota > Metazoa > Chordata > Aves > Bucerotiformes > Bucerotidae > Buceros > Buceros rhinoceros. The sequence goes on from NW_010429572.1 coordinate 9,790, forward strand.
GTAACGCACATACTCTTGCTAAAGCCAAGAAGAGCCTGATTATTAGTTCTTCCTGACTTATTTGCATAAATACTCAGAAAGATCCCACTCAAGAGTTTATCAACAGCCCAAGGGCAACATTGGACCCTCCCTCCAGCATGCCTCAGCTCTGACACCTAAGGGTTGTCTAAAGCATTCAACTCCAAGCCATGCAGGGGCCCACACTTCCACTGGGGTCATTAATCAATGCTTCGCTATCACTGTGATGTAGGGCAGAGCCAAGGAGAGACAGTGTGAGAGCAATTGGTGCTGGGTGGAACGCAAGCTCCTGTCCACCATGGTAGGGACAGGACCTTCATTCCTGCTTGGCTGTTCAAAATGTTGGCTTGTGTCCTGCATTCATACAGCACGTGTCTTGCCAGGTGTGCTGATGGAGCTGATGGTGATCTGAGCTGCTTGTTGTCAGATGTACAGCCACAACCTGAGCTGATGGCTCTTGATTCTGCACCTCTGACTCCTGCCAGCAAGAAGTGACAAGGACAGCATCATGGCAAATCCGGAAGGTTAATAGAGAGAAAAAACACCATCGTGGTCTGATGTGTGGCAGCTCTGTACATATATCGTTACCTTGTCTGCGCTTACGAAGTGCAAAGCATACAGGTATTCAGCACAAAGGTTTTATTATTTCCACGATCATCTTCTCAGCAAAGATACACCTGTTCA
>NW_010429572.1:10543-16110 GCF_000710305.1 Buceros rhinoceros silvestris
CAGGCTGAAATCAGAGACTTGGAGGAACCAATTTTCAGTCCAGTCCACACTGTCTTCTGAATCAGTTTTGAATGGGTGAAGGCTTCTTGTCCCAGGGCCACACTCTGAGCCTGCAAGGAGGAATGCAAGAGTACAGCGATGAAAGCACCCGCACACCTGGGATGGTGCACGCTTTGCAGCTGGTGGGGTCAAACACAACCATCTCCCTAGCTGTGTCAGCTTTGGTTGGCTTTGAGGCAGCACAAGGGAATGTCAAAGTACTTGGATCAGGAGGAGATACGTGCGGGGATGTGAGGAAAGTAATGCAGGCATCAGCAGACTGCTGCAGCTGCCGCAGAAAAAAACCTCAGCCAGCTCAAATGCACACACCAGCCTACTCACATACTCAGCTCTGAGAGCTCCTCTAAGAAAGAGGCATGTAATTAATTAATTAGTTAATAATTGGTTATTGTTTGCTGGTCACTAGTCATCATATAGAGCTGTATTTACCTTACACCACTAGAAAGATACCACCAGAAAGACCTGACCCTCCCCTGTTGACTGCTGACCTCAGCAGAGATGGCATCAGGCTTAGGGACTGCTGCATACCTGCATGGCCAGCTGCTTTGACTTTTGGAAATGGTTGAATCAGTCCAGACATACACTTCCAGAAGGTACTTCATTTAGACACAGATCTGTCTTTCTCAGGAAAACTGGATGACTTGAAAACCTCCTGGAAAAGCTGTGCCCAGCCCTTTCTTTCTCTTGCTGTATTGGCAAAGGGATGCCACAACTTTGTCTCTTTCCATCAGCAGGAGTTTAGCAAAGAGCTGATCATTACTCTGCCCAGTACTCCCTTTCCCACCTGCACAGGAGGATCAGCTCCACAACTGATGACCCTGGGATCTGCCTAGAAGATAGAAAAAAACTGATTACTTCTGTGACCTCCTGCCTCACAACTGAGGCTGCAGTAACAAAACACTTTAATTCTTCCCATTGTCTTTGCCTTGAAGAACGTTGTAATATTGCTTAGTAAGTTTTAATTTAGATAGGCACAACATGCTCCTGAATGAAGTGCTTCTCATGCTCTGATGCACTCACTCAACTGTAATATTCAGGGAACCGAGTAGTATCAGCAATGTATACCCCTAACTCAAACTAATTAGTAGAAGGGGGATCTAAACTGAGTTTCTGAACCTGTTCTTCATTAAATGTAGCCAAGACCAAAAAGAAGTTGCAAAATAGCCAGCCCAGAACTTGGCCTTATGAGTTTTGAGTTGCCTTTATCAAACCCCTGAGTGCACAGGAATTTGTTGACTCTTTCCAGAGCAATAATGATTGCCATCTGCACCCCGTGTTTTCTGATGAGTTTATTATGCCCACGGTAATGTTTTTAAAATATGACTCAATTTTTTTCATTACTTTATTTCTGCCTCATCAAATGGAGTACATGATTTTATTTATGATTCAAATCCAGCGAGAGATTTCAGTGTGTATTGCATGGATTTGGTACACACAATTTTCCCAGTAATTAAGTAATTGCTGTGGATGGGGCCTGTCTTCAAGCATAATGCTTGCAATACCTCTGCCCTCTTTGCAAGCCTTGTCATACATAAACGTGTCTTGTCATATCACACATCAGAAATTGAAGATGCCTGCACAAATTTGGAAAAGAGATGGAAAGCTGCCATGTCATCTCAGGCTGTAAGTGCAGCAGAGGCTTAAAGTGGCTACAAGTCATCAGACCCGAGGCAAGAGTTACTCTCTGGCCTGGTTTGACACCAGAGATCAAATGTGTCAGCTGCTGTACTCCATTTGAATCTGATCATTTACAAATCAGCTCTTTTACCCTAAAAAGAGACAGACCTGGTCAGTCTGCAGAGGGAGAGCCTTTATAGAGCAACACGAGTGACTCATGAGAGATGAGTGTCTCCTGCAGATATCCTAATGGAGATGAGGGCAGTGCTATACTAAGGAAATTCCTAAACTCACCAGAGGTTGTTTTCTGGCCACTCATAAGGAGAGATGCCAGACCTCACAGTGTATCTATAGCTGCAGTGTCTTCTGCCTCTGTCATCCAGGGTAGGACTGAATCAGAGCCCAAGTCTAGCTCTGCTGACCTTGGTACATGCTTATGTTGGCATCACCACTTCCGCAATAATAAAATAAAACAAGGATCCTTTTTTCCACATGCCCATTTCTGTGTGTCCATTACACCAGGTGGCAAAACAGCATGGCCAGCAGCACCCTGCAAATAGTCTTTTACTTTTTATTTTGGGATGTTTCAAGTTCTGAGTGGTGGATTTAAGTTCTCTAAGTCTTCATACCTACTAACCCCATCCTGACCCCTGTTTCAAATATCACCCCAAATCTTACTCTCTACCCTTCTCTCTCCTACAAAAGGATGATTAAGAAGGTCCTGCACAAGCTAAAACGTGGATTTTCCTGTGGGAGTTTTCCTGGCATGGTGAGAGACCTAGTCCCTGGGAGCAGGCCAGCCTGAGAAGCTACACAGTGTGCAAGGGAGAATAACTCCTCGTAGATGAAGATTTTTTTTTTTTTTGAGGTTATTCTGTTTGTTTCATCCACTTTACCATACTGCATGCCGCTAAGCCATGTTTGTAAACAACTGTTAGTGTTGTACCACAAAGCCATTAAAAGTTAAAACAAAATACAGAGCCTGTCTTTATTATTTCTGCACTTCTACCTGGCCAGCCACTGCGCTGTGGGAGGCAAAGGTCCTGAAACAAAACCATGTGCAACCAGACCACAACACACCCACATCTCCAACAGGCCAGTTCTTTCTTTTAGGAACCCTATTGGCTTAAACACATGGTTTTCTACATTTTTAAGCAGGAAGGGGTTTAAACAATTTATTCCCCTAGCCAGCAGTGAGCCTCCCCTCCCACACCCTTCATCTGCCTCTGTGGAGCTGGGATCCTCTCAGACGGAGAGCTGCTCTCCAGACCAGCACACTGACAGCAATGCCCCACCACAGCAAAGGCTGCTACCTCTGAAAGGCAACACAGATGAGAGAACTTTGGAGAAGCTTAATGAAATAAAATAACATCTGTAGTATCCTACAAATGACATAATTCTAAAACAGATTTTTGTGGGTGAAGACAAGGTATATCCATAGATGAACAATTCTTCAGATGCCAGATTCTATCCATATGCTATTGGCAATGACCAAGAAGAATCCTTAAAAAAAAAAAAAAAGTCTCTTGTACAGGAAAACATGCAGCAGCCCAACTATACAGATAGACACGAGCAACCTCCAGGCTGTACTATTTAAAACAAAACTTAGGAAACCAAAGGGAAAAGCTCCTCACAAATCTCTTGCTTTGTTTGAGTTTCTGTGTTTTCAGTACCAGGCAGAAGAATGAGATGAAAACCTGTCAGTGAAAAGTTACTTGGTTATTTATTTTTAGTCAAGTTAGTGAATGCACAGTCTTTGGTGGAACACAGGTATTATTCCAGGGCATTGCCATGTAGATTTGAAATTTTGTTTTATTGCAGCCCACTGGCTCTTTTCAATAGCCTTCTTTTGTGTTACCTCTATAGCTGTGCACCAGGTGCCGGGCAGCTACATCATGCAAAATCCTCATGTGGTCTACAGGGCTTTTGCTGTTGGAAAGATGTCTGAGGACAGAGTCCACGGTGCTGAACTAGATAATTGGAGATGACCTCTTCAGACTGGCAGTGAAGAAAACAAAACAAAACAAAAAAATCAAATATTCTTGTGAACTAAGCATATAATGGTACTTTGAGCAAGGATTTCTACGACGTTTGTGGCAGATACACCTTTCTGCATGTCTCCCTCTCAACACATAGGTACACACACTCTAAAATACACAAGAACATGCTGTATTTTTTAGTAGTTTTCAGATGGCATTGAAGTAACTTTACTAATGCATTATTATTGCCATTCTCCAAGCAATTTATTCTTCAGAAGTTGTGAAATATGGACCACGAATAGAATCTGAATAAGCACATATTTTCTTTGTTGTGTTAATAGTCTGGCTGAAGTCCACCAGAACAGGCTTGTGTGTGCGTGGCTGATTGTTTGTTTCAAACCTCTGGGTACTTTATACATGCAGGCTAGAAGGAGGATGCTCAGCACAGATCTGTTCATTTGGTGTTACCTTAAACCAGGACAAGAGCCCTGTCTGAAAAGCAAGACATTCTTACATTAATGAAAATAATTCCGTAATTCGCAATTGGAGAAAAATTCTCCTAGCAAAAGACAATGTGAGAGGTGTCTTTGGGCTCCTCCTGTAAAACAGCATGTTTCTTATGTTTATCAAAGGCTAATGCAGTGACAAGAGATGACTCAGTAAAGTTACAGGATCACATGGATGAGCCAGATACTCTAATAAGTTCTAGTTTCTGTGATGTGAAAACTTGCCCAGACGATGAAATCATATTTAAATCACAAGCTGTAGAGATGGGTGGCCACTAAATCCTTTAAAGGTATGCCTACCATCTTGGTTTAGGAAAACTGTTGTAAAATCCATTTTCTCCAAGATTCACAACATTTTTGGCCTGATTTGAATAAAACAGCAGTGAGAATCACCTCACTTTTTTCACCTCTCATTTTGGTGTCCTTGCATTTTAGCCCCTCACCTGATCAGCATCCAGGACTATAACCATGTTTTCTTAGACCCTAAGCTCTTAGAAATCCAGCAAAAGACTATCATGAACAATTTTTCCCAAGAGGGGACTAGGCAGACTGTACAGCTGAGTCTTATGAGATCTTAAATACCTGGAAATGGAGGACACCTAAGGTGGCCAAAATAATATAACCACCCTTCAGTCTTTGAAAATTTCCTAGAGGAAATGAGATAGTTTCCTGAAGTGTTTAAACAGCAAGGCTTTTTCATCCACAGAGTGGTCCCATGAACCCTGGGCATCTGCCATAGACCATGACAATTTGCTTTGGAAGAAATTCTCATGAACTGATTGCATTCAGGTGGATTAATAAGAGAAGCTACCCCAGATAATCTCTCTGACACATGCGATGTTCACATCATTACCTGCGCTTACCATTAACCATCATAAACATCTGAACAAAACCTCCACCTCTCAGTGCTATACGAATTTAGGCTGGTAAACAGACCAGCAGCCTTCATTTTTGTTTTACTGACATAGATCAGGAGCTTGTGAGAGCCTCCCCACTGCCAGCCCTGACACTGCAGCACTGTGCACAGTCACAGAGGACACCAAAGGAGCTTGAGCAGTCAAGGCGTCAGTTGCCCCACTCTGTGCAAAGATCATTTCACGTCTGAACTGGATGAAGCATGTTTGGGTTGATTCTCCTGTCTGAAACTGAGCCTTTTGCCTCTCTTTCCAGACTGCTGACAGAAGTGTCCATGAGCACCAATTTTAATACCTTTTAGAGACATTTCTAAATACCTAATTGGAGTATGACAACATACTGCCTCACGACATCTAGGCTACCAAAAAAACCTGCTGCTTGTTTTGCTTCCTGCAGCTCAGGGAGGAGCTCAGGGAGTGGGGCAGGGAGGAGGAGGAAAGACTGCTGCTCTAAGCATGTAAAGTACAACCAAACCCCTGAATCCTCCTCT
>NW_010429572.1:16203-38785 GCF_000710305.1 Buceros rhinoceros silvestris
CTTTCCCTGTCCTTTACTTTATTCTTAAGCCAGAAGTAGTCACTGTTTTTCCGAGCGCAACGCTAAGTCATCAAAAGTGTTGTGTCTGCCTAATTGCTCACTGGAGATGGAGTTCCTTTGAGCGGTGCTCTTTTAGAGCCAGTGCCTCCTCAAATCACAATGCTGACACCACACCAGGAAATCAAACAGGAGAAAAGTTCCCAAGGATTTGCAGACTGTGGGATCTGGCATCTGACTCTGTTTTTATACCCCTGTGTAAATCAATGGTAGTGCCTGACTTTACATCCAGGTTCCTGAATGGAGACATGCCACCTCAGCTCCTAAGAGGAGCAGGTGCAAGCCCTTGAAGTCTAAACCATTTGATGAATTCTCCCACACAAAAGTTTCAGAAGACATAAATACAGACCTGTAATTTCACTTTGGGGCTGGCCAGAACTCCCGTGTTCAAGGGAGGCACCTGGAAGTAAGTGGCAAGAGAGAGGAGATGTGAACCCATGTTAGACTTTACTTCCAAAGCAATGGCCATCTGCTGTGCCAAGACTGCTGCTTCACCTGCCACATCCTGCATGCCTACCTGCCCTTTTCTTCTTGGAAGATCCCAGGCTGAAGCTGGCAGAGAGAAGCAAAACTCTCTGTCTGAACTATCCCGTGGGTGAGAAGCTTTCTTCAAAGGCTCAGGGAATCTGGTAGTCCATAAATCACAAGACTAATGTTCATTGAAAATTAAGGCAGAATCAGCCAGGCAGAAAACCCCAGTCACCGAACATTTCATGTGTTATAAATAGGAGTAGTTGCCTTGTACAACGTGAAATGACCAAGAAACAACAGGACATCCCTTACCTTGTGGCTACTGAGACTCCCTCCATGAACCTGGAGGAAGTACGCACTGTAATAGTATCATATATTTTATGATCAATGCTTAGGCTTCAAAGGCAAATTCAACTCCTTTTTCTTGGATGCTCTCAGGTGAAATTGAGTCTGTTGTTCACTTTGCACACTAGAGGAGGAACAAAGCTTTATGCATTGTTCATCTTTTATCAGTGTGGAAGGGAAATAAACGCATTGCAATGTAACTTTTCCCTGTCTCCAATTCGTATCAAAGTGCCATTGAACCTGTGTTGAACAACTTGAGGGTTAATGACGTGCTGAGACCAATGGAACCACCCAAATCTAACTCAAGGCTTCTCCAGGGTTGAGAAAGTGCCCTAAGGACCTGGCTTGGAGCAGGCTATCAGCAGAATATGTGGTGGGGATTGCAGTGACTCTGGCTTCCAGGATGGTCATCCCATCTTCTGCTCAATTTAACCTGATTCCCTCTCCCGGGTCTGGCTGTCCATGGCTCTGGCACAAACTAAGACAACACTCATTTTAAGACCATTGCTACCCCAGCTATTTGCAACTTGAAGCAGCAGAAATCAGCTGCTGAGGAAAGAGGTATACCTCCGGAAATAAGTGTCTGAAATTAATGAGTTGTGTCACTGACTTCTCATTCTTAAAACAAAAATTTGTATGCCTTCTTACACAGTGCTTGAGTCACATCTGGCCATGGCAATCCGTGTGTTGGGCGTTCCTAGGAGGTGTTACAGCCTGCTCTACATGGGATGGGAAGCCACATGGGACCACCAGCAGATGTAAAAACACATCAGACCAGAGCCCCGGAAGGAATAACTGAACAGAGTCTGTGACTCCCACGCTCTCCATCAGCTCCTTGTTGCTGTAGCTGCACTCATGTCCCCCTACCCACCGCTGCTAGTGGTCAGCAGGTCAAGGGAGGTGGTCCTGCTGCTCTGCTCTGATCTGGTGAGACCCCACCTAGAGTTATCAGCACAAGGACATTAATCTGTTGGAGAGGGTCCACAGGAGGGCCACAAAAATGATCAGAGGGATGGAGCACCTCTGCGATGAGGACAGGCTGGAAGAGCTGGAGTTGTTCAGCCTGGAGAAGGGAAGGCTCTGGGGAGACCATATTGTGGCCTTTCAGTACTTAAAGGGGGCCTACAGGAAAGATGGGGACAATCTTTTTAGAAAGGTCTGTTGTGACAGGACAAGGGGTGATGGTTTTAAACTAAAGAGGGGAGACTTAGACTAGATATAAGGAAGGAATTTTTTATGATGAGGGTGGTGAAACACTGAAACAGGTCACCTAGAGAGGTGGTAGATGCCCCATCCCTGGAAACATTCAAGGTCAGGTTGAATGAGGCTCTGGGCAGTCTGATCCGGTTGAACATGTCCCTGCTCACTGCAGGCAGAGTTGGACTAGATGACCTTTGAAGGCCCCTTCCAGCCCAAAGCATTCTGTGATTCTATGATTCTACTTCTATTTTTTAAAAAGGTCTAGACATTCACAGCTGACTGCTTTGAAGCTCTCTTGGCCTTCCCATGCATGCACAACTATTGCTGGTGTCTGAAATGAAGTCAATGGTCCACAGTGTGAACAGCCAGCCTTTGCTTACCCGTGAACAACACGAAGTAAAAGCACACTCAAGGTAATTAATACCATGCTTTGCTTTCCCTATTTGCTTCAGTCTGTAACTTTCTAATTTCCCCCAGATGACAGCAATAGCAGAGGGTCTCCTGTTGTTTACAGCCATGGGTGGGGTAACCCACATTCCCTGCCAACCACAGGGGTCTTTACAAAATACCCTTTAGTGTCTTCAATCCCTGACCTAAGAACAGAGTTCATCAAAGTCAATAGCAAGAACAACAGGAGCTCAGCAAAAAGCCAGATGAGCACCCTACAGACAGGCAAAGCAGAGGCAATGTTCGCACTGCAGAACATCCAGAGTACATGTAACCAAGAGTCAGTGCTGAGGAATCTGCTATCATTGCCCACCAGTGACCCTACTGGTTTACATCAGTTGCCAGCTTAACCCCATATCTCAAGAACTAATGGGGTGTATGAAAGACCTCAAAATCACACCAAGAAGGGAGGTGTACAAAACTCCACTAGACTCAGGGGGGGTTAGGCAAAGAAGACCACAGAGGTTCAGATGCTGCTGCTGTAACATGTGCTACATGGTGTCACATGATTCCTCAGGATCAGCATGGGTCTCCTCAGATCTGGTAGCTAACAAGTGTGGTGAGGTTAGTCACCTGGGACACTCAGGCTGCATGGCTGCAATTGCAGCTTGGAAAGTGCATTGGACCCTGCACCCTCCCACAAGATACTAACGGGAGAGGAGGAGATTGCACCTCAGTAAAGCTGTCTGATCATTTACAGATTCATAAAGCAGGGGGGTTTAATTTTGCACTCTCCTTTATCTTTGAGCATCCTATTTCCCTCGGCAGTGGTGCCTCTTACTCCAAGACTATCAATGAGCATTTTTTAAGGCCTCAGGAGATTAAGTCACTCTATGAAATCCTGCACTCGTCAAATCTAGAAGGACACTTGATATATTGTTAGGGATTATTACAAAACGTACATGTCTGGTCTCAAAACTATCTCGTATTCTTCCCTGAAGGGTAAGAACCAGATATAGATGGGAATTCAGGGACAAGGTGGTTTCTCATTCTGAAAACAGGTCTCTGCTGCCATGCCATTAGCAATATGTATTTGTACTTACCGACAAAATCTGGTGGTTTTTCTGCGTTGAGAACCGGAAATTTGGCATACAGGCTTCAGCTCATTTGGTTTTCTTCTGCAGTCGTGCCTGAAACAGTCTTTTGAAAAAGGGAAATGGACATTTTCTCAGTGATAATCAGAGAAACTCATGCTTTCACAGAAACACTGTGACTTTGACAGTCATCTGTGTATAATGAAGTAGAAACAGCATGTGTTCTCCTGCTTAAGCTTTCAGTGTGTCAACATTTTCACCTATATGTATGTAGCTCATATCATCCTGTGGAAAAAGTGTGTGACTGAAAAACTGAAATGTGGTATAATCCTAGTAACTCCTCAATGACCTTACATAGTTCTTATCACCATCTCTCCACTCATTTGACTTTGCCACTAAATCCCTCATGGTTTCTCAGGCTACTTATCCTTGCAGGCTTGAGGTCAGGTTGCATCCAGAATGGCAGATTCTTCTCCGATAGCATGTCCAATATGAGGGAGATTCCCTGCCTTCAGCGAGTTTTTAAAATGAGATTATTGATTTCACTTTGCAAGAGAATCAAAGGAAATCACCTGACCAAGACTGCTGGGATTACATTTGAGGGATAAGGACAAAAGGTGAAGTTTGTTCTGTGGCGTGATGAGCAGAACAAGCGAAGAAAGACTGCTCTAGTTTTGAAACTCCTAACTCTGCCACAGATATTAAAGGAGACAGCAGAGAGCAACAGAAACCCTAGTTCTTTTACAAGCTCATTGAGTTGTGGTTACTTAAAATGATGTTAGGATTTCCTTAAGACATTCACGTAATACAAGATTACCTTCTCTACATGGGTTGTCACACCTAGGCAATGAAACCTTTAAGTGCAAAAGAGCCTTTATCTCTGAGTCCATGGAATGCATGGGAGAAAAGCCAAACAGTCTTACATACACGATAGTCGTGAAAGGAGATTCATTCTCCTGCAAGATTTGACACTTAATAAACTTTTGCACTATCTCATAACATCACCTGTCCTAAACCCTGTCCTATGTGAGGTACGGGAGAAATACAAGTGAAAGAAGGAATACTTACAGGCTAACAGTAGTCTTGCAAAAAGTAACTCATTTTTTGAGAAAAAACATGGTCTCTTCACAGAGGACATCAAACGCTCTGTGCCTGTAACTACTGTTGGATTATGGGTCATTTGTACCCCTGTCACCAGCATGTTCATCTCTGGGGTAAGAGACTTTGTCACCAAAAACAAAGATGCTCTTCCCTCTAGTTTCTGGAGGGAATGACAGAACTGGAAGCACCCCAGAGCCAGGGTAGTTTTCATGCTAGAGCACCAGTTTACATCAAAGGCTCAGTGCTCTCTCCTGCCAGACTGAAGGCAGTGCCTTTCAGCTCCTGTTTCTGTTTAGGGAATGCACATAGTTCTCTCTAGGATCGTAAGAAAGGAGACTAAACTCAGCCAGTGCAGCAGTGTGGCCTGCCCCGAGCACAGCACCGTGTTAAGTCAAAATAATGACATTCCCAGCCAAAATCTTCCACAGGTATAAACGGAAGAGGGGGAGAAGCCTTCAACCTCTCTACAGGTCGGTGGCTAAGGCACTCCAGCCTCCTGGGATTCCAATTGGTGGCACATATCCCAGGCTGCAGCAAGGGAGCCCAAAGCATGATGCGGGAGAGGCGCAAAGAGCTGTTGCTCTTTCAGCTAATTTGGCTTTTGAGATCCTGGCTCTGTTTCCCAGCATAATTTCCATTACCTTGAAGAATGATCCAAACAACTCCAGTAGCATGATCAAAAGAGGGTGAAAAAGATCCAGAAGTGATTCAGTACCTTGGTGCCACAGAGCCAAAAAAGTACTGAAGTGTCTCAGTCGTCCCCATTCTTTCCTGCCTCCTATGCAGCTGGAGGGGCTCTGAGCACAAGCTCCCCTTGCAATAAGAGAGAAAGCACAACTCCTCTTAATGTATTTTCTACAATTGTTAGAGCTGGCCGCTGATGACCCCTTCGGAGAGGGCAAATCCAGAAACGTTTCACTGTTCCACGTTGCTGAGTGTTAGAAATATCCACTGGAACTGCAGGAGTTAATCTCCACATTTTTTTTTGTATATTTTTGCTCTTCAGAAACTTTCATCCGTGGAGCGTAAGACAAAGGCATAGGAAAAAAACGCCTTGTTATTGCTTTCTTCTTTGATAATGCTTCTGCTTTGCTGCTAATGTTTACAAACTGATGACAGTAATGAATTCATTTATTGGTTACTTGAATCATGTAGCATATTGAGTTTCATTACAAGTATCCAGAAAACATTTCCATTCAGATAATCTTTTATGGCCTTCATACTCAAGGATCAATTTGTCTCGGAAGGTGAAACAGAGGCCAGAAATTCCATGCAACATGACAACACTCTGCTAATTCAACTTACTAATACGGCAACATGCACTGGTACCACAAGTGTTAAAGCTTGCATAAACATTTCAATTTTAAAACTTATTTTTAGAGATCTGCAGCTCAGTCATGGAGATCTGCTGTAGGCAGAACTTGTCATACAAATATTCACCCTAAAACTAATTTTCTTTAACAGGTTTTAACATCTCCCAAAACAAACAAAGACAGACTTCAGCAGTCTTAAAAACACAGTTCTCTGTATCTTGATCAAAACACAGGGCTTGATTCAACAATGAGCAGCTCTAATTTGAATCTAATTTAAGGTATAATAACATTAAGTGATTTGAGCTACTCTAGAAGTAAACTAGAACACCACACTGGTAGATCAGGCTCAAAGTCTTTTTGCTTATTACATCCTCTATTAGAGCTTCTTCGAGATTCTACTTTAATACCAGCTTGAATCTGTCTCAGCTCTGCTCCTCATAATAACCTGTCCAAAGAGGGTAGAAATCCTGAGTTATAAAAATCTGTTTCCAGATGATCATATCATCTACTGAGGCATTCAACAACGTTTGAAACTTGTCTCAGCCAAGGTGAGTTAGGTGAGTGCATCTCACGTCTCCTGCTCTCATTTATTCAAAATGAAAAATGGCCTTTGAGGGAAAATACCTTGTGTAGAACACAAACCAGGACTGACTTCAAATAATCTGAACACTGATCTTGCTTGCTAGCTAAAGCAGGTCAGGGTGTTTCCCATTTTGTCCAAGATGTTCATAAGCATTCCTTTAAACATTAAAGGCAGCAGAAGCAACGAACAATGAAAAACTCTGGAAAACAGACTATGCTGTAGAACTCTACACCTGAGCTCCTTTTTCAGTGCTCCTCCCATGCTGAAGAAAGAGGGCCTGTTTGCAGGTGACTCACTTCAGAGAAGCTCTGTGATACCGTTCAGCTGAACCAGCCCCTGCAAACCCTTGTTTTTCTTCTACAGCTACTGAGAAAATGTACATGATGAGTTTAATCAGAGGAGGCTTAATTCAGACAGATCTTCCTTGGAAATCTGTAGTAGAAAGGAAAGTCAGAGGATTGATACCCACCACCCTTCCTGGATTTGCAGCAAATAGCAACAGCATGTTTGAAAACAGTCTTAAACTAAAGAAGATTATTTTCCTTTCAGTAACCACGCTCCTCTGGGCCATTTCAGCGAATATGGATCTCACAGAAGGTCTCCGTTTGTGCTTTTTTTACTTCAACTTTTGCCCAACACCAACGTTTTGGACTGTGTCTACCAGGACCATATGTGCATCTGCAGATGTCTTCACCCTTGTCACCACCTTCCTGGTGGCTATTTATTTCCATGTAAATAGCAAAGCGTCTCCTGTCCTCAAACCGTAGCCAGACAAAATCCCAAATGTAACAAAAAAAAAAAAGATATTGCTGCATCTCCAAAAGCAGTGGGGTTGGTGGGAAAAGGAAGGAAAGTGGCAGAACCTACAGTTATGCTGCATGTCCCTGGGTACATGGGTTAATTAATTGTAGTGGTAAGGCTTCATCTGGAATACTGTATTCAGTTTTGAACTCCCAGCACGAGATGCATGGTAATGAGAGAGAGCAGCAGGGTGCTGCTAAGATGGTCACAGGCCTTAAGGTTATGGCCAAAAGGGGGTAGTGGAGACAATTTAGCTTGTTTCATCTTGTTTAAACTGAGAAAGAAGAGACTAGGGGTTGATTTAATAGTAGTCTACAACTATTTGTGGGGTATTTACGCAGATGAAACAGCCAAAATCTTCATACTGCCAGACAATAACAAGGGGCAACAACAACAGATTGTGGCTTGGGTGGACATTAGAATAAACCAACTTCACTGCAGGATCATACAGGGTCCCCAGGGAGGTTGTGGAATCACTGTCCTTGGAGGTTTATAAAACTTCGCTAGGTGAATTCATACCGAACCTGGGAGAGTGGCGGTGCTAGTTCAGGAAGTTGGACAGGATGACCTTCAGACGTTCCTTCCAGCCAACATTTCTGCCACAAACTGTAAGTCCTGTTAACTGACAGTAAGAGAAACAACTTCAAAAGCAAATGTGGTTGCTCACAGGAAAGGAAAAAAATGTCTATGCATGTACGAAAAATGGACTCTGGACCCTGCAAATCCAGAGGCCAAAGGAAGAAAATGCACTTAGAGATGAAAGGTTGCATTTACTTTTCTGGCAATGTTGCCTTAGCAAGTTTGAGGTCATAAGATAGTTTGCAGAGAACAAAAAGCAGACTCACCAAAAATCAGAGTCCTCCATACTTCCTGCTCAGAGTTGGAACATAAGGCCCCAGACAAAGAAGGCTTACAGAGGAAGGCTTTTTCAGACAATACCATACTTTATACATATTGGGGGTTAAATATACTTTCAAAAGAATAGCTCTTCAGCTGTACAGTCGACTGCTTTGGACACCAGAAGATATACTTCATGCACATTAAATATAACAATGGTTACTTGCAAAATAAACTATGAACCCTGAATTTATTTGTCTCTCACTAGGCAAAGTTCTACAATCAAGTTTTGAATCATTTCAGTGTGTTAAAACATTAAATCACATAAAAAAAAATTAATGCTATTTACCCAGTGAAGACCAGCTGGATGAGGAATATAGTCTTTCCTCAGAATACTTGTTTTCTTGTGCTGCTTCTCAAGATGATTGTAGATGACTTTAATGAGACTAAGCTGTTTACAATTTTTCAAACCTGTTTCATTTCCTGCATTTCCAGCTGCAACCCACTGTTTGTGCTCAGTACTCGTAACATCAGACTGTCCAGAGTTATCATTATATGACCTCAAGCAAATGTTTCAAAAACGCTTCTGTACATGGGAAGGATAGTGTTTCTTTTATTTCGTAGAATCATAGAATACCAGCTTGGAAAGGACCTCAAGGATCATCTGGTCCAATCTTTCTTGGCAAAAGTAAGGTCTAGACAAGATGGCCCAGCACCCTCTGTTTGTTCACTGTTTACTGTATGTGTACTATGGACAGTTTAAAGGCTGCAGGAGGTCAGGGAAAAGGCAGGATGCTTTACTCTAGCCTGCAAGCATGCACCTTGCTGCAGCACCGGAGGAAGGGGAGCAACAGAGTGCAGGGAGCCTGCAGGCTGGCTGCAGACTCCTGAAAGGAACAGGAGCCTTGCCTGTAACAAAAAGACTCACAAATAACCTGCATGCTGACAGGGAAAATGACACTTTCCTTGGGTATCAGATGGGACCATGCAATCCGGGAAGCTGTGCAAAGCTCTGCAGAATGAGCAAGAGGAAAAAGCCAGCCCTGATCAGCAGGGAACAAAGATTTAGTTGCAAACACTACCAAAAAAAAAAAAAAATCTGTCTCCATCAGAAGATCAGAGTATCTCTGTCAGAAATTACCTTGCTCTCATCTCTATTGTCATGTCAAGCATTAGAGACTGGTTATCCTTTTGATATTTCAGGCATATTTCCTTCAAGGAAAAGATGCAGGTATATCTGTGCCTCTGATGTCTCTAAACATCTCCGTTTCCTGCCGGCACAGTTTACCACTCTCACACTCATTCACTGATTAAGGATTTCGTACCATTAACAATAACGGAGTTTCCACTTCACTTTAAAAAGAGCAGCTTGTGTATTTCCAAGAATTTTCCCAGAGATCAAAACCAGTGATTTATATGGAGGGAATTCGTAACATCTCTCATAAAACCATTTGTTAGCCACTCACTGCAATGTGGTTTGCTGTCTGCATGGCTTGTCAGAGAACCTGTGGTACTTTCAGGAATTATACACCGGCTTGTTAAATATGTAAGCTTAGTTATTTTTCTCCTTTTCTCGCTAAGAGGATTATTAAAGGAACTCTATAACATTGTAAAAACATTTTAAAAGGATGTTCATCTGTACTAGTCTGAAGATTGAGTTCACTTTCTCTCCTTAGGTTTCTTTTATAGTCTCTTCTATATCAGGTTTGGTTTATTAAAAAAAAAAAAATCAGCAGCTGAACAACTCTGGGTTGCTCTGCAATAACAAACTAGGACAGACTGTGAGGGAAGGTACTGACACACAGTGTTAGCAAGAATTCACAATTCACAAACCCAAGTGGATTTTATGCATGAACCTTAATAAGGCTATTTACAGATGATGAAGCTCTCCTGTCAGCATCCCTTTAAAGTTTCTCTGTATAAATATCGGCAATCCTGCTGGACAATTGGTGAGAGTTAGGAGGCTTACTGCATGCTGTGCTGTGAAGTCATCTAGTTTTAAAGAGCAAATGACTCATTTAATAGATATGGTTCTGTTGAAAGAACATTCTTCAGAGCTTAGTAAGAATTTAAATCACATTAACATTAGAAATCAATGAGCCAAAAAACTGTGGACTACTGAGGTCATGGTTAATAAAGAAAGACTTAAATTTTATTTTCATATCCTGTTTTGGTCTAATCACTTGACCTAATTTTTAAACATGGTCTGGATGCAATTTACCATTCCACACACAGAGACTGATTCTTTTTCTCAGTTTTATTCTCTTCAGTAATTTCAATTATATTAAACCTGATTTAGACTGGAGGAATTGAATACATTTGTTGATATTTTCAAAGAAATCAGCCACCCAGCCTACAAAGCACAGTCCGATTTAATTGATGCCCTTTGGAGCACATTTGGCCACACGATATACAGCTTCTGATGGCTATGTGACATTAAAATACACAGGAATGAGCCCGTTGCTTGCTTTCTCCTTTAAATGGCAGATTACTCATTCCCCATTGTCTAAGCCAAGGTGGACTGAAAGTGCTGACACAGCATTTCCCTCATTGGAGACAAGGTTGTTTCTGGTCCCTAAGCAGACTCAAAGCATATTGAACAAATTTTTTTATTAATTAGTGCTGATGTTTAAGATCTCCTACTCATACACAAGCATTTCAGCTTTGAATTGTTCAAGCACTGAACCACCCTGAAGCTGCTTTTGAAGTTTCCTGACAGGAGAAGGCACAGCAAAGAACAAGACAGGATATTCATACCTTTTTTAAAAAAAGTGTATTTCCTACAAAATTAAGACATTGCAAGACAAGTCTGAAGGAGCTTTTTTGTTTTGCGATTATTTTTACTGAAACTCCTACTGAGAAACTCAGCTCTTAGCAAAGGAAGGGAAGACCAAGAAGCTGGGAGCTGCATGGTAGAAGATGGTCAACATTGAGCTCAAACAGCTTGAAGTTGCACTAGTGCTAGAATATACTTCCTGGAGCACTGTTCTTACACACAAGAGAAACATTTCTTTTTCAAAAGAAACACCATGTCTTGGGGTTGTGAAAGTAACAGCCATCGTCTTGAATGAAACATCTATGTAGAGGAAGGAACAGCATTCATGAGAACGCAGACATCTCAGGTTTCCACAAAAACTTCTTCAGAAAATATTACCTATCAAAGCTGAAAGCAAGATTACAATGTTAGTCGTAACAAGAAGCTCAGGTGATTAGACTAGTACTTACTACTGAACAACCCTCCGGTCACTTATTTATTCTATTATTAACAGCTTTGGTCACTCAAATAGTCACATGCTTTTATCAGTTTCAAATTAGGAATCAAAGACAAAAAGGAGTGAGTTTCTAACACGTTACATTTGGGTTCAGTATAACCAAGGCCTATGGCTTAGACATTAAGTCACAACTACCCAAGTCCTGCAGACCTTCTCCCAGATTTCTGGTCAGGGCTAACTCATGACAACAAGTTTTTCCCTTTTGCAATTTTTTGCAATTACTTTTGCAATTACTTTCTAGGTTCTAAACAGTGGATTTACAAAGGATAAACAAGTTATATGAAAATTTAATTGTTTATTAAAGATCTAGTCTTTGGACATAGAGCCATCTGTCACCAAAAAAGCAGAACTCATCTCTTGCCCATGATTACTACCAGTGCACTTCGCATGTCCCACCTTCTGACATGGCATGTTTGTGTCTCCTTATTGTCCACTAACCCCCAGCTGATGTCTAGACACAAGGACACCTGAACTGGTATCAACAGCATATTCAATAAATTGTTTTCATTTTTTTAAATGACATTGGTCAGAAAATGCCTGTCTGCAATTTTTCAGCTTTTGAGATTTAATGATCTTCTATTGTACAGCAGGAACACAGGAGAACATGAAATAGATTTATAGCCTTTCTGCAAAACTAATACACTTGTATCACTAATCTATCAGCCCTGGTTTGTTCCAATGAGGACAAGGTCAATGTGATGACTACTAGATTAATTCTGTGATGCTATACAGCAAAGGAACCTTTAAATATCTAAGGACAGCAGAGGAAAAAGGTTCATACTTAAAAAATGGAACAAAGCGCATAAAACTGTTTCCCTAGAGAAGACAATAAAATAAATAGGAATCCAACACCAATACATTTGAAATCATCGAGCGACTTCTAAAACGGAAAGCTATGAGCCTGTTCCTTCCATTCTCTGGCCTTGCCATGTCTCCATAAGGTGGTTCAACAGCCAGCAATGTTGTCTGTCTGTCCGAAAGGAAAATCAAAACAAAACCTAGGAAAACGTCCTCTCTATCTCCTACCTCTTTTTTCTTTTATTTTTCTAATTGCTTTCCTGGTGAAAGTTTTGGAAATCTGCTAGATACCGTTATTTTGGACATAAACATTCTTGCTGGGTTGCTTTAGCCATGACTCGAAAACTGAGTCAGAAGGCTAGAACTGTGGAAAGGCAGTGAGTGACTTCGGAGTCTGCAAAATAGCAAAGATTTTCATTTCCAAGGCTGGATGGAATTGTACCTATCTCACTTTCTGTTCTGCAGCTGCTGTGGAGAACCATGTAGGAGCAAAGACTGCAAAATGTTCAGGCCCTGCCTCTCCACAGCTTTGTCTAAACCCACACAGACCTCTCTCTGGCTGTCCAGGCCAGGGATCTATTGCAGAAACTTTCCTTATGGCTCATGTGCCATGGGATTCAATTCCTCTTGAGAGAAAAGCAAGGGAACATTGCGAGGGAGTGAAATAAAGGAAGCACAAGGAATTGAATGGAAAATAAAACTTGTGCACATAAAGAGCTGAGATTAAGATTTACATTCTTGGCAAATATATTTCTAGGATCACTAAAGTAAACCTTTCTGCGCAATCTGCTTCCAAACAGTCTGAAGCAACCTTTTGTTTGATTTTCAGTTGAAAGGCATTCTTTTTCTTCTAGTCTTTGCTGTGGAAGAGAGAAGCTGGGATGAAGAATAACTTGTTTTGGCAGTAATTAATGGTGCTGGTGGTTCCAAACTGTACCACACCAACTCCCGGGTTTCACTGACTTTCTTACATATTAGAACCAGTCAGCATAGAGAGCTCAAGAAATGCTGCAACAACATAATGCACATAGCAATTCTCTTTTTTTTCCAGACAGAAAATTATTTTCCTAAGCAACTGCTTTACAATAAGCTAGTTTGTATTACAAATATTCTAAACACTTTCCCCATGTAACTGCATTTTAGGCACAAAAGAGATGGAACTACTTTAAGAATTTATATTAAACAATACACAGAGAACATAGACAGCTTCAGTATAAAGCTATCACACACCTAAACCACAGTGTGGCTACACTCTCAGGAACAAAAGAAATACCCCAAATTATCCCTTATGTTTGTAATAGTGCTCTCAGAAAAAACAACACATAAGAAAAAAAACCATGCAAGATTGTGAGAAATGTATCAGGAAGGAGCCCTTCAGTAAAGATCTATATATAAATTAGTGTGTCACTTTTAAGGCAGAAGCAGAGCATTTTGTAATTTTGTCATGATTTATATGTGCCCCTTTTACAGAAGTAAACACCCGCATTGCCTCATATGTTTGATTTCTGCATCTCAGTACTTCACAGTACAGCCTGCTGTGCTGGGAAGACTTTGTTGACATTTAGAACACTTCCATATTAGTATTCCAATTCAGATCACAAACACAGCTTTGAAGTGCATTTCCCAATCGCCCGCCACTTGCTCTGCTTTGTTTCACATTAATTGCTGTTAGAATACGGAACTTCCAGACCAAGCTAAGCCAAAGCCCACCTATGATTTCAGCCACTAAAAGGTGTCCAGCCATGGACAAGTCTCACACCCACACCCAAAACCTGGCTTGGCAACACTCTAAATTTTCTTAGTGCTCCACACTACTCACTTACTAGACTTAGCCTTTGCCTCCACGTGTCTAAAACAGCTATTTTTGCTAACAAACATGCTTCTGAAAGGATTATATTTTTAAAAAAAGTTAATTAAAAAGTGCAATTAAATGTCCTTTGCCTATGCTAAAACTGTATTATGGTCTCTGATAAATACTGTATTCACATCCCATTAAAACAATACCAGAAACAAAACAAAAACCAATAATAAAAACTTTCCCATGGTGAAAGTTACTTAAGGAAGAACCATGTGCCTCTGACACAACTGCTTTGTGAAGGGAATAAGAGATTTGTAGAAAAAAATTTACTGCCACTTTGGAAATAGATGAGTTCAATTGGATGAGAAAAGAAGATAACTACTGAAAATCCTTTTTGTGCAGGCAAAAATATAACAAAGCTTGTTTCCAATAACTGAGAGATAAAAAGCTAAAATGAATATTGGACTATAAACCCTTACACGAACCTAATGGCGCCCCTTCAGAACATGCTTATTCTGAAGTTTACTTCAGTTAGCCTTACTTCACAGCCTTTCGAAGCAGACAAATCAATCCTCACAGAAACACGTTCGCAGACAAATTGCCCAGGTTGTTCAGCACTGTTATTTGGCAAGGTCTCCAGCCAGATGGGTCTGCTAATGACTCCTGTTAGGTGCTTAAATCAGAATCTAGTGTAACACATGACTGCCATGTTTAATTAGTCTGTTAATACAGCTTAATGGATATTGTTTGGTATGAAGAAGTCAGAGTTTTTGACGAAAACCACAAAGAGAAAATAGTCTTTTTAATTTCTTTTTCATTTGAATGTAACGAAAGCAAAGCCTTGATTATCTGCCCATATATAACCTTTCCTAAGAGCAGTCATTCAGAACAACAGTTACAGCAGAGGCAGACATTTGTTCAACTTAGAAAACATTTCTTAGCCAATGTGCACTAACAATAGACATGGAATTTTACTTGCATTGGTGGAATATATTTTTAACTATTCAACAATTTTCTGCAGGTCTGCATGAACGCATTCAGCTGCTGAAAGGAAACAGATACAATTATGATCTTGATTTTTTTTCCACTCAGAAGGGTAACTCAAATGTGCACGTTAGCCTAATTTCATTTTGCAAAACTGTACTTTATTGGTGTAGACTTTAGGCTCAGTACTATAGATAAAACATCTCCCATATGCTAATAATGCAATCAAACCCTCAACTGTAGGCACAAAAAGATGGCAAGCTACTTGCTGCTGCAACTAATGTGAAGTAACATGAGAATACTAGACCCCTTTCGAAAACTTTCTTTAGGATACATTTCTGAGTAAAGCATTTTTTCCTCCTAGGTCATTAATCAATGCCTGTGAATAGCCAAATCAGTTTTTGTACCGTGAGACATAAAGCTGCCTCCTCAGTTATAGGACTGAGGCCAAAGAAATTAACTTTGCTGATGTTGACAATCCTCAAGGGTAGCAAGGGATCATGAGAGCTCTGGGGAGTGGGATTGTCTCTGGTTTGAGAACCTAGGTAACAGGCTGCACAGAAACCCGAGCTATTACTGATGACAACGATTATAGATAACACAAGAGAAAATAATTCAGGTTTAGATTTTTAACATTTATTAAAAAAGCAGGATGTATGTTCATTTCAAATTAAACAGTTAAAAATGTTAAAGCATACAAACAAATCAATTGTGTACTAGCAGCATCCAATTGTTAGAATTTTCTAGAACTCCTCAGTACAGTCTTGGCAAGCTAGATATATTACAACTTGCAACCAACTGACCTCACCATAGTGCAGATAAAACAAACTTTATAAAAACAACAATTTAAGGTTAAATAAGCTTAAATAAAGGTGTTAAATACAAGACACTTGATCAAAGCTTCTGTACAAAGATAAACAAATTTGGCATTATACAATTGATTGGTTGGCTCACACCATACATGATTTTAATAGTTAAGCAGTATAACTGTTTAGCGGAACATCAAATATACAAAAGTAACTGAAGTTGGGAGTGGGCTAACCCCAGTGAGCCATTTACAAGGCAGGTGTATTTTTAGAAAATCAGAACACTGTTTATATTCAGGCACCATTTGTTCCTGCAAATAAATAATCTCTAATGTATCTGCATCCAAACTAGTGTTAAACACATCAGTGCTAACGTTTTATAAACACAGCTTTGTGACTATTCACTATACCTCCATTCTTATTGCTATGACAATGTGGACTGTGGAAATAAAACTACTGTACATACAAAAAAATAGAGCACCTTTTAAACATTAAAGTATATGTCTGGTTATTTTTATCTTACAATACTAAAGCCCAAGCTAATGTAAATTGCTTTAACATCTTCACCAGTACACCTGAAATGCAGGAACTAACCCCCCAGAAATTCCTCTTCAGGCAAACCCCAGCCAAAGCATCTTCTAAAAATGTCTAAAATGACACTAAGGATTTATTACATTCATCTGCACACAAACAAGTATCTGCTATTATCCGCTTTCTTCATATGAATTTAAAGACAGATTACCACAGTTCTCTTTCCTTTCCAATTGTATAAAGGCGGATAGAGAATGTAGCAGAAACACCTAAAATGGATTGTGAACACAGTGAAATCATTACCCCGCTAATTAAAAAAATACAGGTGTTACATTGTTCAAGTAAGTGTTTTCTGGGGGCCCAGTCCTCAGGATTTTTTGTCTATCGTATTGAAAAACCATTCTGTAAATTTCCTCAGTTGAGCAGCTGCTGTTTGAGACTCCTCCTGAAGTCTCATGTTATCTTGCCTCAGATGCTGTACCTCTGCTTGGAGAACTGCCTTGTCCTGCTTTTCCTGTTTAACAAAGATACATGTTAAGTAAAGTGAGTAGTCATGATGACAACATTTATTTTCTCTGAATACTTCTGTGCAAGCCATATGGCTATATTTTGTTGAGCTCCCTAATCCATTCTGACAACTAAGTTAATTCCCCAAATATGCTCCAACTTCCTCATTCTGAGAAAATATTGCAAGCCAGAAAACCCCTAGATGCTACTTTAATACAAAAATTATAGGAGTTTACTCCATTTAGCAAAAAGGTTCAAGCACTAAAAGGATAAGAAGCTTTTAGCTATTACAAATTGTAAGTGAGAGCTCAAGACATAAGGAATTGATTTCACGTATACGCTAAGGAAGAAAAACGTCAAATGTCAAAATTTTCCTTTCCATGATGATTTTCTTACCAAAAGCAATCTTATTTCTACCTGTCCTGGCATTGTCTCCAGCTCAGAAATTAGACAGCAAATGAGACTCAAAGAAGGTCATTGTTTCAAAAGTCATGTGATCAAGATACCTCAGGGCAACAGGGATGACAAATCTGGAGTCTTACCTACTTAGCAATAGTGCCCATGTCCATATCCCTATCGTTTGTTAAATCCAAGGTATCATAAACGTAGATGAAGCGCCTCATCCTTTCTGGGGTAGGATTATACACGGGACAGTTATTCTGGAGTAAAGATCTGTAAACTAGTTAGTCTTGTGCAGCTTGTTCATGTAACCATTCCCACAGGACCTTCTGCACCTCAGTGCTCTGCTCATCCACTGGGCTCTGCCGTTCACTAATTACACTATCTAGTCTAATGGGTGTGTATTTTTTAAGCCTTTGATGAACTCTGCATAAAAATGTAACTATTACAACTGGAGAGTTATAATCTTGCTCATGATCTCTTACCTTTCTCAGGTCGGTTTGTAGTTGCCGGAGGATGACTTCTAGCTGGTTTACTTTTCCAGTCAGGGTACTTGGAGTGTGTTCCCTGTAAAGTAAATGATTGCCTTCACTCTGAGTTAGTTAAAAACATTTGCTCCCCCAGCTTTTGCAGAGGAACACTTTTAGTGGTAGCAATGGAAACAAATCAGTTCAGGCACAGTAAAGAAAACACAGACAAAAACAGCATCAGCAAAAGACTACTGGAACATAAACTCATTGTTGCAGTATCTGAAATATGACACGGTCTCTCACACAAATCAGGCAGAAATTACTACGATTTTAAGGAGGAATGTTTTAGGTATTATTTGCACATACCCTCAAACAGTGCAAGTCAAATTTGCTGCTAAACAGTGTGCTGAGCACATTTGTTAACAAGCTGCTTTCTGATAAGGACTGTACTAATCTGAAGCAAGCTGCAGAAGCAATTAACGTAAACCGAAAGAGCTGTTGAGGGTTCTTTTGTCTGGTCTGCAGTTGCATCATTTCCAGTAAAGGATAAACCTATGACATTATGGAAACAAATATTTTGTTTAAAGGTCAAAATATATGAAATACTGCCACAGGTTAATCAAATGCATGACTGAAGGAAAATACTGAGAACAGCTTGTTTCCTGTATGACAATGTGCACTGTAGGAGACAAGTTTCATAGATATTACAGATTAAAAAGCCATCGTGTGAATCATTTTGTCTAGAAAAGAGAAGCTTTATACACAAAGCTGAATCAGCTGCTTCAAGCAACTGCACAAATCTGACAGATCTGCTGATGCTAAAAGTGGAACAGCTTTAACAGTCTTGTGCAACCCTTATTGATCACTAGGCTAGAGAAAGATGTCGACTTACAATTCATTACAATAAATGTGCTTTACCATGTAAGTAAGCTAACTTGTGTAAAATTGGTTCAAATTAAAATGTGATAGTCTAACAAGCAGGAAGAGTTTTCCCTCCATTTCCTGTTCCTCAATTCCTGCAGCTGAAGAGCAAAACTAATCAAAGACGTGCTTTTTAAAAGCATGCTAGTGGACAGATGATACTGCTGAGTTTGTGTTTTTTTAACAGGTATACTCCTCACAGCAGGGAAGACAGGGGAAAACCAAACCAAACCAAACCAAACCAAAACAACCTCTATAAACGAAAAAATACGGATTTGCAAGTAGCAAACAGTTGCCAAAAATAGGAAGCAACACATGCCACAAGGCCCAACTTGTGTAAAATTGGTTCAAATTAAAATGTGATAGTCTAACAAGCAGGAAGAGTTTTCCCTCCATTTCCTGTTCCTCAATTCCTGCAGCTGAAGAGCAAAACTAATCAAAGACGTGCTTTTTAAAAGCATGCTAGTGGACAGATGATACTGCTGAGTTTGTGTTTTTTTAACAGGTATACTCCTCACAGCAGGGAAGACAGGGGAAAACCAAACCAAACCAAACCAAACCAAAACAACCTCTATAAACGAAAAAATACGGATTTGCAAGTAGCAAACAGTTGCCAAAAATAGGTAGCACCCCCTGCCACAAGGCCCAAGACATCCGCTGCAGATAAGGTTATTACAAACTACAGAGTTGAGCTTCTGTCACCAGTTCTATTCAAATGAAAACAGCAATAAGCACCACGCAAATTATTATTGTATAGTGGGAATACAGTGAAAGATTTGATGAGATGAAACTCTGCACCTAACCGTACATTGCATTAGAGGTCTCATCTAGTGAGAGCTTTATCTGACTGTACTACAAATTTTCTGGATAGAACCGCTCAGAGGTTGATTCCAAGAAACAATATTTTTCAAAATAAAAGACGTGATCAGTCAAGGTAACAGCTCTGCCATCAAATAGTAGTGAAACATGCATACAGCCAATTTAACATTCAACATTAAGAGAAAATATATTCTTAAAATATTTTTTGTAAGAAATACGCTTTAATTCTGACATACCCAGTAGCCTCAAGGAATTCTTTTCCATCTGTGGGACTCTCATCTAAAGGCAATGCCTGTGTTCCTTCCAAGCCCTGAGCTTGCTGCATATCATTCAAGGTGCAAAAAGATGCTACTCTCTGATCTGTAAAAAAGTAACGTAAGGATACGTTTAACGCTGGACATATATACAAAATAAAAGGCTATATTACAGTCATTATCCTGGTTCAGTTAGAGATGTAGGTTTCTAATTCACGGTATGAAGATAATCAGCAGATGTAAAGTATATTCCAACTAGTTGGCTTCCCCACATCTGCATCCAAAGGCAACCCCAAAGCAATTTTTTTATTCTATCAGCAGAGTAACACAGATTTGTTTGGACCGATTAATGCTGATACGAACAGTAAATTGGTCTTGATAAAAATCTGCAGAAAAGCATTCGAGAATTCAGGACCACAACCAATGACAATAATAATTCAGTGAAAAGGTCTGCGTTTTCTGTGGACTTAAAGCCATCAGATTCCATAGAAATTTGCACTGTCCATGCTGTTTTACTGTCTCAAGCATTTGCAGAACCTAATGGTAATCTGCATACTTGAAAAACAATAAATTCACACTATTTTTATCAATTGAGTTTTTGTTTTTTATATATATATTACTAAGGGATGCCATTGTCTGCATTGATTCCACTAGAACATAATCTAACAAGCACAGATGTAATTACCTATGGATATACAGTGTGGTTGCCAAAATACATCAGTCACCACATAATAGAAGTTTGCCATGCAGATCATCATTGCACAGAACAGGAGTAAATGATGCATTCACTAGGATGTAATTTGTCTTCTTTAAAAACAAAAAAAAGAATCCATATTCTGTGGAGACCGATTTAACTTATTTCTGTCAAACAAAATCCATCTCTGTAGGCTTGTATAAATTCTAGCGACAACATGCCTGCCTTGCCCTTTCTCCCCTTGCTTTACCACCCCACAGACCCAAAGCTTGCATTATCATGCAAACGTGCAAACACAGGAAATATTAAAGAAAGTTTACAAAAGGCAAAAGTCATCAATCCCAGACCATCACCTAGAAACGGCGTGTGATGACAGAACGGCCCAAATTCTTCATCTGAGTCAAAACCTGGAATAAGATTTAGAATTTTCCTATAAACAAGACAGTCCATCCCCACAGGCGCAGCTGTGGCCCTCACGTGCAGTGCACACAGCGGGACACTCCCCGTGCAACGCATGCGGCCCTCACTCTCAGCCTTGCAGCACCGTTTTTACACGACACCAACGCGAACGCAGGAGGTGTCACCCCCCGCGTCTCTAATAGTAATACCCAGTATTGCGACACAGCATGACAGCTGGGCGTGGTATGCAGAACGACAGCTCTCCAAACTCCAAGCACCCACACCCTGAACACAGGCCAGACCATGTTAACTAGGAAGAAAATTCTGGTTTACAAGTTCTAGCAAACAAAACCAGGAAATCACTAAAAGGCTCTTTAAAGGGATTTTTTAAATGAAGACTTTTAAGGAATAGCAAAAATTGACAATTCATTCTAGAATGCAACGAAGGAAAGTTGCGTATCACTTTTTGTCCAGTTTCCCCTGCTTTTATCCTTATTTCTGACTAGCAATTCATCTCCGCAAACACGAACGTGATTTTATTGTGTGTGCTGACAATAAGGTAAGAATAACTTTAAATACAAAATCAATGACATCATTTACAGATGTGAAACTTTTAAGTTGAATAGTGTTAATTAGTACAGATAATCTCAACCTAGCTTCCCAGATCAAATGAAGCCAGATGAGGCCAGAAACAAGACTGTGTAAGCACTGGGTCTGAAGTACATATCCAATTGCTGATTTCATTTCTGTACTGTTCACATTTGCATTACCACTTGATAAAAGAAAACAAAGCCAGCAACAACTGTTATGTTGGTGCTATATTTTCTATGGCCAACAATACATGACACGTGACATTGTGTCCCAGAGGCAAAATAAAAACCCCACATTTTCCTCCCTCTGCGAGTAAGCTTAATTAAAAAGAACGGCCACTTGTCCGCTTTGTTTTGTCAGTTGAGGAAACAGCTCTGTCAGTTTGATCTCCCCAGCAGTATCGGAAAGCATCTTTTTTCTTGATGGATAAAAGCAGGTGCAAAACCAGGTACATGCAGCTGTTAATGAAATCATGTGATGCCATTTTTAAACACAATATTTCAAAATACTTTCATATTATTTCAACACACAAGAAAAATAAAAAAACATAGGTGCTTGCAATGAAGTATAATGCATGGTTTAACTTTTTTTTTCTTGTGTAATCCCTAATGAATTTCAACTCCACATAATTTAAAAATAATATTAACACTTAGTAGAAAATTATTTGTTAAACCTTTCTATTTTCCTGGTATAACTTAAACATATTTTTCCAATATTCATATCTTTATAAAATATGAAACCATATTCTCATATTCAGCAGGTGAGGAATGAAGTCACTACCTGGACACTAATGATCAGAAGTCTCAAATTATGTACCATATTAAGTAAATTCTTGTGTTGTTCTTCAAAGAGTAGTTCCTTAATTTTCAAAAGTCAGGTTAGTGTCAAAATCATTCTCTGAACAAGTCAGTAACACGATAAATCTCTGTAATAACTAGTACATCAACAAGATCCTGGACTAGAAGAACATTTTGCCTTCGAACACTCTAAAAATGTTTTTGTTTTCAGTAATTGTATCAAATCTCACAGAGCCCCTTAGATGTCTTCACGCTTAGCAACAGTTAGTCCAATTTACTGTGTAAATGAGAACTGTTTATACCTAAATTGTGGTGAAGGATGAACCTGTGCTTCAAAGAGCAAAATCTTCCTG
>NW_010429572.1:38876-56404 GCF_000710305.1 Buceros rhinoceros silvestris
CCTGCTGATTTTTTTGTTTGTTTGTTTTTAACAGATTTGGCTTGAATTTATATTCATCAAAATGAAATCAAAGCTACCTTGACCAACAGCTGACTTTTTCGAAAGAAAAATCAAGCGTATTTCTGACTATGATGCTGTAGGCATAAGTTTTTCTTCCTGCAAACTACAGGAACACCTCCTACTCAATTTAAGTGACATGTACATACTAAACAGAAGAGAATACATGTAAATATCAGAGTTCTTATTGTGATCTGGGACATCCTTGCCAAACTCTGCATAGGACCTATGAATAGAAAACTATTTGCAAAAATATATTGGTGTTTATATCAAAAGTTTAAGCAACAGTTGACTTAGCAAGACCAAAGATGAGACAAAATTCATGTCTCACTTTAAAGTAATAGACTTGTACAGTTGTGATCACTGAGAATTTAAAAGCAGATTTCCAGTACTCCAGACCACTAAGAGAGGCCAGAAAAAACTCCAGACATTTTTATGTACTGGAGAGCAGAAAAGGCTACAATGAGAACAGTGCATGAAGCCACTCTCTCACAAATAAGGCAAAGTCTACCCATAAACATACACTGACATATGCACTGAAGCAAAAACAGCTACACATGCATGCGCTAGAAATGACCGACTTTTAACTAAATATTTTCAGTTTCCTTTTTCTAGCAGTTTAACATACTAATTTGGTTAAAATAATTCTCTCTCATGCTGAATGCTTCGCTTCTTTCTCATTATGTTATGTGTAGCATTACTTGCACTAAGCTATAAAGGTTTTAAATGGAACTATTAAAATAATATTAATTATAGTAGCACAGATGTTTCTGCAAAGATAAACTGGCAAAAATAACCTGGAAAAAAAACCCAGAAGTTGAAACTACCTATTGTAATAAAATAAAGACATCAGAGGGACTTTCTTACACTGTTAATTCCCACAATATGATTTACCAAACACAAAGCAGCTTTTTTCAAGCACAATAAACCCAGTTTAAACTAGGGCAAATAGTACAAAAATTCAATTCATAATATTAATCAATATTTATGTTTGTGGCAATTCTATTCTGTAATGACAGTAACAGATATGGACATCTAGAAAGGCTTCTCCTTTTGTTTCCCAAAACATCAAAAAGATCCAAAATGAGTCATCAGCAACATAATACACATGTTGAAAGCCACTCTCTCTTCCCTGACTTGGAGATCTCTTGGAATGATAGTACAAAAAAGAGAATTAAAAAAATACATTATCTCTTTTTCCTTTATTCTTTTCTGAGATTTCTTTGTTCTCCTTTTTCTAATTCAGCTTTCCATTTTATTCCATAAATCCTCATATCTTTATCTTTACTCAGTTCAACATGCCTTTTTTCTTTTTTCTTTAACTTCTATTTCACTCCATCTGCCCTCCCTAAATCCCTACCTCTTTTACTGTAGTCACATCCAGCTCCATCTATTTTTTATTGTTTGCTTCAGGGATGGATACAAAAGTATTACAACAGGGTACTTCCAGCATGCCAACTGCTCCCTGGTTACTGTCTCTCTGCATTTCCCACCAAAATAAGAGAAGGAAACTAGAAGTAGTCTTTCCGTACATGAAGGAAATGGAAGGATATCCTTTGCTACTGACTGCACGTGTGCTAAAGATGATCTCTGGAAACATGGCAAGAATCAAGACTATGTCCTACACAGTGCGAAGACTTAAAATTTAACACCGCACTGTGCTTATGGATGCTGACTCTGAACAGACACAGCTCAAGAAAAACCCCTTACACATGCCACTTCCAGAGCCTGTGGAGTTAACACCTGCACAGCTCTTCACTGCACTGTGCAGACCTGTCTTAGGAATAACAGAGGATTTTCAGGAAAAGTTCGAAGCAAATATTCAGCTTCCCACAAAAGTTCATGCCAAGCAAAAACAGTGAAAATGAAATCCTCAAAGTGAAAGCATCATCATCACGCTTTCAACTAAAGAAAAAAAGTAATGACTTACTCCACCCTCAATGACCAGTTTAAAAACTGCTGTTCTACATAAGACCAAGGCTTCAGATGGATAAAAGCTAATGCTAATTAATAAACAACCCAGTAAACTGTTCAAAAATAAACCTGCTGTTCTTGTTAGACCCATGAGTAAACTCTGAGTACAGATGACGGTAACAAAAATCTTACTACCATACTTAATTCTTAATCTCATTAATGTCAACATTATAAGCACCCAAAAGGGCCCTGTTTAATGTTAATCAAAATACAAATGCATTTCAAGGCAGACAGATGAAGGATTGTGAGGCTCACATTATGGCTCTTGAACTGATCAAAATATGTAAGTTGTCAACATAAAACCTACAGAGATCACAGGTGAAACACCCCGACCCTGGAATCAGATTAGTAATTGTAATAAACCAATACTAAGAAAAGAACTTGTACAAAGAAAAAAACTAAAATTAAGTCTTGTATCTAGGGTCTAGAACAGAACACAATTTTGAAGTATCAGGTTGCAAAGCCAAACTAGAGAACATCTCTAATTTCTTCAATCTGTATTAACAAGCTCTACCAATTCTGTGATCTTTTTCACTGAAAGTTTCGGGGCGGAGGGGCATTGTTTATGTGTTTTGGGGGTTTTTTGAGACAGGCCTATATAAAACATGATCACATTTCCACGCAGTTTAATAAAAAGATCAAAGCACTTTTGTATTTAGAAGTGGACATGCCTTAGAATCATCCATTCTGTTCCTCACACTGATAGAATGCAGAACGGTGGTTCCAAGGCTTTTTTAAAAAGTAAATTGAAGCAACTTCTAAGTCAACAACATTAAAATACAGAGGGAAACTGCATCTCCTAATCATGTCCAACACATTCCTGCCCAGTCATTTTTTAACAACACGCTTACGAATTATCCTTTATTATATGACTTTCTAATTGCAAGACATAGGATAAAGTTGAACAAGGGCTTAAAAATTCCATTCCTTGTAAAAATTTCATTGCATATTTAGTAAAAACATTTTATAAATCATATAACATACATACAGATGTCTCCATGGCAGTTCTAAACAAAAGAATTACATTCCTCCACACAAACCTACATTATTTACTATTTAAAAAATCTTACAATAATTAAAAAAAAAAAGTTTCTATCTTGTGACTCAGACCATCAGTTCTTCAGCATTATCTACAGATATATCTAAGATTTTTGCGTTAAAACCCCAAAATTGAATAATCCTCCACCCTAGGACATGGCATTGTGGATAGCTACATTGTTCTACCTCTCTCTTTCACATAATGCTTACCAAAGTGAAATTATTCTCATATCAATATTAGGTAGTAAAAATAATGAAAGTCTACCATAATTTTCAAAGAAAGCTGGAAATCCAGGAGCATAACTGCTACAGAATGAAGTTTTAGTCAGCTGAACTCAAAATCTTTAGTAGCATTTTAAAATATCATTCAAGTACAAAGTCACACAGCTAGTCATTTACTGAGCCAACCTATTTTCAGCTGTTCAAGACGTCAATAACAAACAGCAGGATGTTCCATGAGCATGAGAACGGTTTTCAGATTCTCTGATTCTCAGCATTATGATACTTCCTGCCAGCTACAACAGGCATGTTTAAGCAGTACTGAATGGTAAGGAATGCTCATACAGCTAATCAGGTTACAAAACAATGCAGTACTTGATATTGCTAATAATCACTGCTGGTTTGGGTTTTTAGCAAGGTAATTTAAATTAGTACAGGAAGTAGTTCTGAAGAGCTTTTTTTTTTTTTTTCCAAATTTAATCACTTCATACTTATGAAAGAAATCAGGTACTAGAAAATTAATTCCTGTGGTTGCTTTTAGTCAAAAAACCCCAGAAGAACACCTCATCACTAACTTCACAACCTGTTCTCATAAAGACCCGTATCTTCTATAATGATGACTGCAGTAACGTCGTCCTTATTCACAGGTACCTCTGACTTCTCATACACTCATTAATGAGAGTAGCAACAGTTAAAAAATGTTGGAAATTTTAGGACAGTACAGCAACCTGCCTGTTTTGGTGACAAAATACCCCCAGAAACAACAAAACACAAGCATTCCACTGTATATGTTCATATACACACTGAAACAAACATCCACCTTCCTGTGTTTATTCATTATGTGTAGGTTTAGTTCTCAGGTGAATTAGGCTTTTTCTTAGTTAACCAGATCTCATAATTTAATAATGCAAACCTGGTCTATATCCTCACCTCAAGCTCTGCTACTGGAAAATATAGCGTACATTTTTGCTGTTTTTTAAGGGCTTATTCTGCAAACCGAGAGGGACTGCAACATCATTTGAACTAAACATACAAGTTCATAAACACAACACAATAAACTCAGGGAAGTGTTACTCTCGTTTTCACTTTAAACACCTAACTTAAATGCTTTGAATCTCTCCTTCATAGCACCTGATTTTTCCAGCTGATTACAGTAGGAACTTAGAGTCCCTAAGTAGATGAATTGTACCTAAGACAGATACTGAGAGTATCATGGGTATCTCAGATTTTCAGTGATGGTTTCCGCACTGAAAAGTGATACTGTCAAAAGAACTAAAGGGCTATGGAGGCAAACACTGGATTTTTGTAATTCAAAATGTGGCTATACAGTATATATTTAAAAAAAAAATGCTGTGTACTGAACATTGATCTTTATTCAAATTTTCCTGTTACCTTCAAACGCTCGTGCAGCATCTACCAGGTGGGACCAGTCTAGCCCTGTGGCAGTGTCTGGCAGGGGCATCAGGCCAGGATCATTGAATTTGGCTTTATCAGATAAGGACCCATCTGAGAACCAGAATTCATCTAAACAATAAACACAATAATTAGTCTTCCTATAACAATGATGTACAATTAATTTTGAAGCTATTATAATGAACTATAAAAAAAATGTCTAAGCAAAGAGAGCTTATCTTAATTTTTCTTGTTTCTGTCTTTTCCTGTTCAATACTCAGTATGGGGGGGATGATTTTTAAACTTCAGCAGAATAAGTTGAGAACGATTTATAAAGGGATTTTTGTGCCGCTTTGCATACGATGAGTTCTTCACATTTTCATATGAATGCTATGTGAGTAGGCAGCATTCACTCTTGAAGCATATCATATTAAACCTGAGCACTGAGCGGAAAAGTTGCTAAATACAAAGTTATATTTTCAAGAAGGCTGTTAAACAACATACAAGATATTTACATGCAGAGTTTTATTCTGAAACTTAAATATCTCAGTTCCAGAAGCAATTTTAAAAATAACACCTGTTTTTCTTTTAACCAAACACAGAAATCAAGGAAAAAATGCACACATACAAGTGAAAGATACATTATGGTTTAAGAAAATGGCATGTTGACATTGTCCTGATACCAATGAAAATAATACCAAAGCCCATTTGAATTAAAGATTTCTGACCTAAAAATCCCAAAGCAGTAGCCTGTTACACAGCATTCTACTCCACAGAGCAATGCTTAGAGCATATTATATTTGCAGAAAGCTTGTGCTTTTGTGGTTTTTTGTTTTGTTTTGTTTTAAATAAATCAGGAACGGGAAAGTGGAGGAAGTTTTCAATCCTCTGTCAAAAACTGGGAGTCCCACAAAGCAAAATCAATGCAGAAGAGGTAGAAATCATGTTTACTCTGGAATTTATCTTGTTCTACAACTTACATGGAAGTTGCAGTATTGTTATGTTACAATTGGAAGTGTCTTGACAAACCTCTGTAGAAACATCTTTCTCAATACCCACTCTTAGTATGCAAAAGTGAATGGTACATGAAATGGAAAATGTAATATACAAATACATTCTATCTATACATCTGTGCTAAGATTTTATTTTCAATTCCTTACAAATCTAAGATTACCTTGGGATGCAAATACATTGGAAGCTCAACATCAGAGCAGTCTCTGAACTTTTGTATATGACCTGGGAATTATAAGAGCCTTATTTTGGCAAGTACAAATGTTTTATACATCCTTGATTTGGAAAATAGACAGAATGCCTGACTTGAAAGGCTGGCAAGCCAGTTTTTGGTTCTAGACCAGCAGGCAGGCCCTAAGGGAGAGCCCTTGCCTGCGTGTGATCACCCTGCACGGGCTGACTGTGAAAGCTGTCAGGAAGATGCCTGTTCCCAGTGTAATTCTGCTGGTTTTCCAAACTAAAGTGTAGGAGTTATATATTCGCCAGTAGTCATCCTTCATTATGTATTGTCTTTGTGAGAACCTCAGTTCACCTTTGGGTGGATCCTTTTTGGTCCTGATGAGACCTGGCAGAGCAACTCAACTGCAGAAAGCCTGCCAGAGTGGAGAGTTGAGTATCGATAGCTCTGAAAATGCAAGTGCTCATGCTGATGGCCAAAATAAGCGGAATAACTGAACAGGCATGGGCATGCCACCACGGAATAATTAATCTGCAAGACACAAATTATGTGTTCTTGTGCAACGAGGGTGGAGGAGGAAGAGGAAAAGAGAAAAAAAAAGAAGGAGCTCTAACGATTTAGGCCTCTATGCTTTTGATTTCAAAGAATATTGTTTGTATTGCCGGAATGCTCTAGGTGATCCAAATTATTTTTAGCCTTCTGTATTTGCATTTTCTTCCTGTTCCTCTTACCTTGCTGTTACCTCCACTCTTTCTCTGTATGACTGCTGTGTTAGCAGATGCAGGCTGCCTGTCGATTTGTGCTAAGGTGACAATTTATGCTAGAGCGTGCCCACCTCTGCATGTCCAGGAGGATATGCCTAATCTTGTAGGCTGCTATCTTCATTGCCCACAAGACTGGTTTTGAAGCAACACAGACTTACCCCTTATTTCCTTTCAGGAAACAATGCAAGTGTTATCTTCCAGTTTTAAAGATTATTTTACTTGCTGTACTACTTTCAGCATGAAATTATTGGTCTTGTGGTTGCCTTTTCAGTTATGTCACTCTCTTCCTCCACTTAAGAATTTTCTTTATTTTTATTACCAATACATAAAAGTATACATAAAAAGCATTTTGAAGGGTTCTTATTTTCACCAAAATTATATGGTTAGTTCAGTTTCCAAGAGAGGTCCTCAAATTGACCATCATTGGTCCCATATACATATTCCCATATTCATATTCACATACATATTTACATATTCAGAGTAACTAGTTATACAGAAATCAGAAAGATTCACCTGACTTAACCTTCTCTGTTTCCAAGACAAGTATCCTGCTTCAGCTGCAACTGCTACTTTCACGCAGAGACTTTAGATCATGAAAATATATCTGCTAAATACTCCTCACTTACTGTGCTCAAACTAGACATGTCATTTAACAAGTAGGTTATCTCAAAAGATGCTGCAGCTGAAGGAACATACCAAGTCATATTCCTGTTCTTTCCTGCAATCACCACTTACAGCTCTACGGTCCTCTTGAACAACAGCTTCTGCTTGACAAACCCTTCCCTTCTTCAATATTAGCCAGGCTTGCCCAAAGTCTCCCTTCAAAGATGTCAGACTGCTAGTAGACTCTCTCGTGGACATATGCTCACATGACTGTTAGAATAGTGGACATGTGCTCCGAATAACTACTTCTCCCTTCTCTTTTGTTATTGAAAATAGTCTCATATTCTGGAATGGTGGATTATTCAGTGTTAGAGTCTGTAACAGAGAGTATATATAACCCTTTGGTTGTGTGAATTATTTAAATAGCCACAGCCTTTATTTGTTTACTGAAAAACTGATTTCCAACTCATGAATATAGTACATCATCAATACACTGTGACAATCTTCCATTTTAAGGCTGGTTCTTATCAGTGAGGTTGTTTTGGATTGAAGCTAACCATGGTAGTAAGCCGGTTTTAAGACAGACTTTCATCTAATAACGTTGCAGATGTATTAGCTGCATCCTTTTCTGGCATCCTTTTTCTTATGGCACGTATCATCTAGAACTTTCAGAATTTGTTAGTGTACCATTGCAAAATATTCCCTTCATTACACCCCCTTTACTGCAAGTACCCTGCACCTTGCTGCTTTCCTCACAGCACAGAAATGTCATGCCAGTGTATCACTCGGGGCATTTTTCTTTACCCTTTCTGTTTCATAATAGGAATGGACCATGGTGCCTGCAATGTCAGTCAGACCTCCTCCATGTGCCTCACAGGATTCCGACTTGTGTTAGTACACTAGTTCTGTATCAGTAGTCCTCACTGTTTTCATTCTCTCCCTACTAGTGCAGCTGTGATGAATTTGCAAGAAGGGTATAGATTTGTATCTGCAACCATGTATGCCATGCTAGAATCACTCAACAGCAACAGCACTGTCTCAGTTAGGGAATCTTTAATGTCCCTAAGGTAAAATTTCAGAGTTCTCAGCTACACGAGTTGTTCTTTCTGGTTTAAGTTGAAATGAAATAAATAGTTCTACATTTGTTTATTGTGTGAAATCAAGAGCACTCAACTGTCAGAACTTGCATTTCAGGCTTTTCTGAAAGCAACTTTTCTTCATTTCCCCTCCCCCAGTGGTAAAATAATAAAAAATCCCTATAGCTTAATTTTCTCATCTCTGTTCCACAGTCAACATCGCACACAGTTGAAGTTTCTGTTTCCGTATTTGCATGGTCATTCTCCCTGATAATTCCAATTTCCCAGTAAACTGAAACCCTTCAGGTTGCCTATTATGCTTTGGTTTTGGTGCTGCCTTGCTCACCTATTAATCACTCTTTTCCTTGCTAGCGGGATCTCACAAGACTTGGTGCTGCCACAATATTTCATGTACCACATGCTGGGTAATAACATGCAAGAACATATCTTTCTAAAATGAATTCCAGCCAAAACCACATTACTTCCACTCATTTCTGTAAACTTTAAATGTCAGTAAAATTAAAATGTTTTAGGATCACAAACATATGTATTGTACAAAAGACATTACTATGACAGCTAAGAATCCTGTTATCTGAAACTACTACCTCAAGCTAAAATTATAAAATTAAGACACCTCTTACACCACCACTGCTACAGAACATAAATACCTGCTATCCACTGCTATACCACTTCCTAACAAGAGCCAAAGTTAGTTTCTAATGTGGAGATACTGACTCACCTCATTTTGCAAACAAAAGTGGGCAAGTCATGATGTTTGTTTTCAGAGTGTAATTACAGACAAAAAATTAAATCTTCCTTTAAATACTCATCATAAAAGATCCTATATTGCTGGCATTTTGTATTTTTATAATACAAAACCAGAAGCAGAAAACAGAGGTTGTACATGAAAACAGCATGAACTACCTGGGTTATCAACAATCAGCTTCATTTTGACTAACAGGTTACGAGTGTCATGTTCTTACCCAGCTATGCGTATAAATAACTTTCTGTATCTCACAAGCAGCAAGAATAGAAAGTAAGATGTTTTAAGACAGAACTAATACACAAACGACTAAAATTTCTCGAGCGTACACCATTAATTCCCTTGTGTCAATCTCCAGAATAAAAGTATCCTGAAGTATCCTGCACATTTGCCTTTACAAGAAACATCTCTAAACACAGTAACACAGTAGAAGAAAAAAGTACTGTTGGGATGCCTGATGATATACATAGCTCCTTCACAGACCAAAAAAATCTACTGAATTAGTCTCAAAAGAAATAAAATGGGTCTTCACACACTGAAAGCAGAGAATTCTTTCATACCACGTTTATAGCAAGGAGTTTCACTCTGATAGAGGAATATTTTTAGAACGGTGAAAGGCACACCAAGCACACATTCCCACCTGAAGTGGGAATTTAGCACTTGTTTGCAATACTCGTATGAAATCAACAAGAGGTTAGGGACTCAGACTCAGTCCCATAGCTGAGGCCACTATGGCTAGAAAGCGTGTTGTGTGTAATAGGGCTTACTTCTCAAAGTTAGTAAGTGACAGCTGGCTCCTGAAGGACATCAGGCCATGAATGACAGAGGCATTTTAATTACTATTTAAGTCATCTGTCTGCATTCTCGCTGGACATGCACCTACAGAAGGCCTTAATGCTTTCAAGAAATCCACCCACATCTTCTGGACTATGGACTTCACAG
Organism: Buceros rhinoceros silvestris; assembly: GCF_000710305.1. Lineage (NCBI taxonomy): Eukaryota > Metazoa > Chordata > Aves > Bucerotiformes > Bucerotidae > Buceros > Buceros rhinoceros. The sequence goes on from NW_010429572.1 coordinate 48,894, forward strand.
TTCACAATTGCTCTACTGTTCTTTTAAATTGCGGTCAGCTTTGGTGCAATATTAAAACAGCTAACTACATGCTTTTTTTCTTTTCTGGACTGCGTGTCCCTTATAGGTCAGCCTAAAATAATTGAAAAGAGATTTAGCACATTTTTAAGAAAGAGTTCACTCTTACTAAATACACAAATATGGATATGTAGCCTAAATATCTGGCTATGTAGATCTGAGCTGTGGTGTATAAGCATATATATTTTTCACAATTTCCCCTCCTTTTTTTTTTAATTTTTCCTAATTTTCATTGGCCTTAAGTTGCGCCAGGGGAGGTTCAGGTTGGATATTAGGAAAAAATTCTTTACAGTGAGGGTTATTAAGCATTGGAACGGGTTGCCTAGGGAGGTGGCAGAGTCCCCATCCCTGGAAGTGTTTAAAAATCGTGTGGATCTGGTGTTGAGGGACATGGTGTAGGGACCCTGGCAGTGTAAGGGTAACGGTTGGACTCGATGATCTTTGAGGTCTCTTCCGGCCGGATGATGATTCTGTGATTCTGTGATTCTGTGATTTCACTTCTTCCACAAAAGTACTAGAAATTTCTACTTCATCACTCCATATTGGAATTATTGTGAGAAAAGCATACAATAAAGATCTTGCTTACGAAGACCTCACAAGTAAAGAGATACCTACATAAAATAGTTTTAATTTAGCACCCCAGACTACTCTTTTCCTGCTATTAAAAAATGAAGAGTTATGTGCAAAGGTTTTACTAACATGTGAAAAAAAAAATCAGCAAATTCCGTTTTGAAATTGGAGATGACAACGATAACTATTGCACATTTCCTTTTCATATGTTACCAAAAGATCATCTAAATAGAAGTTTCCCATTTAGCTATTACTTTGAATCTATTCATGAATATTCTTATAATTTGAATGCACACAAAAAATAAACAAAATGGAAACAGGCCAGCTTGGCTTAATTAGATCACAACTGGAAACAAGAAAAATCTTCAGACAAACGTTTGTTTGGTCTCAGGAAAATTTTTTGGGAAGTGAATGCTATCTCCAACCATCATAAATCTGAACGATTCACTAAGGCAAGCATAAGTATGTACTGCTGACCAAATGTGCTTTTACTGGGATATCTAGAACACTGATTCGACATTACATAACTTCTCCTGAAAAGTAAAATGTAACTTAGGATTTGGTGATTTTTTGAGTTTATTATAAATATTCCAAACTCAGTAATGACAGCAACAATCACTTACTTCTCAGATTCCCCATTCCGGGAGTCAGGCTCATTCTGGGAGGCAATGTGCTGTGATATGGTGGAGTAGTGCTGAACAAGATATCATTTGGCAAGGCCTGGTCTAGCATTGAGCTTCGAGAGCTAGCATATGAAGATCCTCTTCGATTGCTACATATACTCTCATCAGATAGGGTACGGTAAAGCGTCCTCCGTGGAGAAAGGTTTCCATAAAATGAAAACTAAATATCAAAATATGAAGACATAAGAACATGTATCACTGGTTAAAATAATTCACAAGATCATATCCCATCATCAGTTTTTGCAAATATTTTTCTGGGCAGGCACTCTGGAATTTTTGAGCTAATACAGAAGATCAGAGATTTGTTCCACTATATCAGATCTACTTGGGCCTCAAAAGAGTTATTGAATGGCATTTTCATACTTCCTCTTGGTATTTGGGAACACATCACCATGAATTTATCAGATACTGTATAGTTTGATTAGTTCTGAAATGTTAAATGAAACCTCCATAGACTTATGTCAGCAATATTTTCCAGAAATATATATAAGGATACCAACTCTGGCAACGTTTATTAAGACTATACAAAGAGCTGCTTAATTTTAATTCGAAATGACTATGCTTTAATGTTAAACATTCTGAACTGGTAAATGTTGCAATAAAACTCATTGGATGATAAAAGTGACTTGAGACGTTGCATCTCTCCAGATATCATGAAATTGGCTTAGAAGAGAGGATAACAGAGTTGGGTGAAAACTGCTCATGCATTTCAAAAAGTTACTTAAACCACAACACAAATATCTAGAGTAAAACAAGATGTTACTGTACTGTAAAACTAGGCCATTCCACTTCAAATACTGCATTCACTGCAAATACAGTTATTCTTCACATATACAAATGTCATTTATTGTCTTAGTGATTTTAACTGGTTTGTCCTGCATATAACCATTTAACAGCCTGTCCTGTTTTCTTTCTAATTAATTATGAGTTGCACACTCCCTATGAATACACGTTTAAGAGCAATAGCTTTTTAAACGTGAATATATCATAGAATTAAAAATATCTACATTGTTTTGTTTCTGACAAAACTTGCTCACTGATAAATGCTCCTAAAAGGACTACCCAGAAGCACTCAATCATGCTACAAGACACAGTCTTTACAAAATACTTTAATACACTTCATAGTGCTGGTTGAGGAAAGCATCTGTCTTGATGACAATACCGAACATGCTCAAACGTTAGAATGCTTAACTGTGTCCCAGAGAAAATTGATGGAGATACTCAGATTCTGAACTAGGAAAGCATCAAAATACTACACCAGCTCTAGAGATTTGCCTGAAAGAGATACAGGCCATGGGAATAAACATATCCAAAATTTTAATACATATGTAAAATTATCACAACAATAGACATAAGCAGCATTCCTAAATGAATGGATAGAGGACATACACAGCATCCTTAAATGAATGGATATACAGTATTCTTCTATAAGGAGATGTTAAAGAATATCGGAAGTCCTGGAGTCTAATTAGGGAGTGCATTGAGAAAAATCATCTGAATTGACTTTTTGCTGCACTCAAGATTCCTAGCAAGCATCCTGCTGCAATTCTTGGCTGTTACTCAAGTCTCCTCAACCTTATACTGCATTTTCTATCTATAAAGGTTGTTCACTAGCTATCCAAACGTTGAATGTCAATTGTTGAAGCTTTACAGAGTTTCCTTTCAGGGTGAGACAAAAATTAAACATTACCTACAGTGCTCATTATTCCTTCATCTATGAAGAAGGTAAAACCAAACCAAACCAAAAATATGATTTGATTCTGTAGAATCTTACATATTGAGAAAATTCCTTCCTGGCTTCACTGCCAAAGACAACTGACCCACCTATACCAAGATTACTACCCTCTATGAAGGCATAATCAAAGACTGGATACTGCCGAGTCCTGTGGCTGAGGATCCCCTGCAAGTCAGGGCCTACAGTCTCTCTCACTTAGTGAGATTTTGTTTCAGTATCTTGGGAGAGAAAGAGGACAGCAGTGATTTATCTCAGGTTGGACACATCTCCTCACTGTTGTTTCTTATTTAGGTAAATGGAGACACTGGCAGCTCTTGAAATGGTCACAGAAAAACAATTATTGTATCAATCACAAATCATAAAAACCTCTAGGACACTATTAATGAGAATTCAAACACATACAATGCATACTTAACAGATTGCACATCAAGAAAATATCTATGATCTGAACTTTAAATTCAGCTCTGCACTTCCCACGTGCTACTTTTGTTCAGACACGATGATTTAGCACATCATTGTAGAAATACAGTGGGTAAGAGAGCATTGAGTTAATATCAAAGTGTGACAGTTATCTCAAATAACTTAATTGCTTGTGCCTTATTCCATATTAAGCACAAAATTCAGAATCACATATGCTCTGGGGAGTAGTAAGTTTTAAGTTCTCTATCCACTTCTTGTGAACTTCTAAATATTACCAATTATCTTTATACTATAAAGTTCTTTACACTATGAAGTTCTAGCACTGACTATTACACCTTGTGAGCAGTTTGCCACTGATACCTACATGACATTGAGATTCAGACTTCAAACAGAATTGTTGGTACTGAGGATCTCAGGGCAGGGGAAAGCAGACTACTTTTATTCATGTGCCTTAATATCTTATGAGGTGTATAAATTTAGGCATCCAACCTTGAAAATATTACTTTTAACCTTTGAAATTGTAATTAAGTTGCTCAGCCTGCACTTGTTTCTGCTCAAGCTAAGCAAAGACACACTTAAACAAATACTGTATTCCATACCTAATCATCAAACCAGGTGTCTTTTTCATACTGGGGGAAATCGTATTTTGTGACTTATGGTTAGTATTTATAGCATCCCCATGGAATATACTTAGCTTGCCTTTGCTATAGCAATTTTGAGAATACCAGAAATTAATTTCTGAGGTAAATGTGTCTGAGATACACCGAGCCAAAGAAAGCAGCTAACCTTTCTTCTCCCCTCGTCCATAGAGAGACTGTCTGGCAGCATCAATTTCAGAAAATCTTCTTTGGACAAGACTTGCTGGCTTTCAACAATTGCATTCCTCACAGAAGTTTGAAGCGGACTCGATGCAGACACAGCATCAATATCATCATATACTCTGTTGAGACAATTAGTGTTTTTAGCAAGAGAAGCAATAGCGCTCTTGGATTTGAAAGACTGTGTTCGTTTTCTGTCACAGAGCAAAAATTGTCAGAATTATCTCCTGACACTGTACACTATTACTTAGAACATTTTGGATAATTTTCTATTTATGAAAATGATTGTGGGTCCAAAATGAAATTCTTAAACCAATGAAAAATCAATTTTAGGAATTCTAAAGAACAATTTACAAAAGCAAATGCTTATTTCTCCTAGCTGCCTCTCTCTTTATTACACACCACATTTCTCTACTGTAAAAGTTGTATTTATATCAACATTTCCAATTGTTCATCACAAAATATTTTAACTTTTCCTTCCTTAACAAATAAGAAAATTAATGTTTTATTGTGTGATATTGTATGCAGCTTCACAATCTGGCAAAATTACTATGGCCATCAATAGCAATGCTTGAAGTGTATTGGTAATTGATTGTTCCATGTGCCATGAGTGTTTGATTATCAGCAATTTCATGAAGATCTTTATATAAATAAACCCCCCAACTTCCTTAATTATCAGCATATAAAAATGTATTCACAATCAAACTGAATTATTATCTTTCGGCTTCCTTCCAGTGAGGAAGGAGAGAGAGAATTTTAACAGGTTTACTCTGGAAACGGAAGCGAAAAGAACTAGAGATTTCCACTCACACAGAACATTCATTTGAAGCCATTACTTACTGCCAAGCGCACCATAAACAGTGACTCTGTCTTCAGCAAAGAGGAAACAAGCTTTGCTACAGTAAACTAATTCTCAGTGAATTATATCCTATAGTGGCACAACATTCAGCAATTGACCTGATTTTCATCATCATTGCTAATTAAAGATGTTATTTTATTTCAACATAATTATCCTCAGAGAGATATTTCCTCTCTGTGATGTATAGAAAGCTTTCCTAGAAAGAAAGAGGTGAAGCAATGCTGCACACCAGGGAAAAATCTAAAAATGTTTTCTGATATATGAAGTGCTGCCACATTCAATTAGTAGTTCTTAAACAGAACTATCTCTTGAAAATACTTTTCTAAATTGCTGTGGTTTCAGTCTAAGTACCTTGATTCATTATGCAATTTTGTTTTAAGGGTTCTATTCAAAATAAAGAGAAACTTTCAGGAGTTCATCAACTTCAAAATGCAAAAACTTAATGGGAATCAATTAAGTTACCACTTTTTAAGTGCAAATACTACTATGACTGAATAATTTAAGCAAGTAAAACATTTGGGGAGTGGGAATGAAATCACCAATACAATAAATTAGGAATTTAAGAGCTTATCTTCAGGCTCATATTTGATAACACATATATTCTAGCTTACGTTGTTAAATATGCATATATGTGCAATATGAGATATCAGATGCAGATAACTCATTCCCATTAAACAAAGAGTAATCCCACACTGAACATTTAAAAATTGGTATGACAGGTATGGCCTGTCATCTTCTCAATTTATCGAGATATATAGGGTTGACTATGATTTATTGAGTGACAGAACAATAGTTCATGCACAAAAAGAAAGCAAAGAGGTTATCTGACAAGATGATTTTGAAGGTAACAGGAATTTAATGGTTAGTTTTAAACAGCAGATTTAAACACGATTTAGTATTGCTGCAACACTGGAAAAGTTTAATTTCTATCTATATTTGAGATACTGCATCTTCTCTTTCGAGTGCAAGCCTTTTTCCTCCACCTGAGAAGAACACATTTCTCCTGGGCTATTCCTGTGCTAAGCTGTACACATAGCTGTTAGTTAGAACTGTGCTGAATATTTTTGTCTAAATGACACTTGCTAGAAAAACACGTAGTTTTATTGAAGCCTGCACATTTTGTCGAGTCTTGTGAAGAGAGGATCAGATATATCCACAGTTATATATCAGATATATACATCACATATATCCACATATCTTTTTCTTAAGGGGTCACAACCACCAGTTCGTTCCTGTCATTTAAAACAAAGTCAGAAAATGATGCCAAAGAACCACTAAAATAACCCCAACAGGTGCTAATTTTTAAAAATTATCTACCATAGATCACCAATACTTTTATGGTCATCTCTCTCATCTGTAATGTATTAGGTGATGTAATAGCCAACAAGGTAGTAAGGTTTAATACAGAGATGTCAAGAAGTAAGCTCTTTCCAACTATGTAAAATTCCTGAAAATTTGTAGAAAGGGTCTTTAAGACATTTATAAAATTGTACTTTCCCAATTGTTTCCTAGAGATTCAAAATCGAAATTCAGAATGTCTGACATAGCCATTCATTTTTGCCTACACACATTTTCAGAAATTTCTGTCCGCTTGCTTTATTTGACATGTGAAAAAGACGCAGCTGGATGCAACAGAAGAGAACACAGTATCCTGAGCAGTTACTGTCACCTCTTCATTTTTTGGATGTAGCTTTGATATATAAAGGTACAGAAAAACCCCCAAACATTTAGAAGTGAAATGCAATTTGTAATTTTTCATTTTTCCATCCCATTTTAAAATTTATCTTCATTACTCTGCTTCCCCCAAGAAAGTTAAACATTGAGTTCTTACTCGTGGCATTCAGAAACTTCAGATTCTTCAGGTGTAGGACTTCCCTCTGATTTTTTCCATCCAATGACATATTTACTCACTGCTCCTTGCCTGTGGTATGGTTTTGAAACTGATCCAGAAATCTGTTGACTACCATTCTGTGACACTATATAGACTTTGGAGGTATCTAGGGAACCACTTTTTTTAGAGCAATGTGTAGATGGGCTTCCTGAATGATGTGACCCACTGAAAAAGTAAAGAAAACACACAAAAAGAAAAATGACATCTGCTACACAACAATGAATCTGAAACACCTTGCCTGGTAAGCAGCTATAATTCTTAACGTTAAGTTTTTCTCAAGATTAAAATCAAAGTAGCAATATTGGCACAGTAATTTTCTACATACCAGCAGTATATACATTAAAGGTCTTTGAGAACAAAATTGTGATGAGTTTCTAAAACAACCAATGTAAATAACTCAACTTGCTGAAATGCCAGTGTAAACTGATAGGAACTAAAATTACAAGGCTAAGTTCAAGACGTGTGTATATATATATAT
>NW_010429572.1:56446-58715 GCF_000710305.1 Buceros rhinoceros silvestris
TATATATATATATATATAACTTGTACATGCAATTTTAAGTAAATATGTATACATACATTGTAAATTGTGTAATTCCATTTACATTAAGAACTACATGGGAATTACCCCAAATACCTCTCTAATTATAAAACCTAAGTGCTTTTCTTGATAATTTTGCCAGTTCATGCCAGTTAAAACTGTCTTTCATTCAGTACCAGTGAGAATTTAATATTAACGGAATTAAATTTCAGTTCAACAAAACCAGTCCTCTGAATAATTTTAATAGCCTCTTTTACTATGAATAAAGCCCTAGGTAGGTACTAATGAAACTTTTTACTGAAGACTCTCAAAATACTTTAAAATGAACTGAAGCAAACACTTCCTTGAAGAATAAATTTTTTCTTTTCATCTTGAGGGTGAATAAGCAAAGCATTCAGAAACCAAGTGCCTTGCCTAAAACCAGAGGTTGGAACCTGAGCAACAGCTTCTGATTTTTATTGTTGGTTTACTAATACCAAACAGTGCTGCCTTTTAGTCTAGGCCTGAAAGCATCAGATTGATTCACAGAGGACCAGAAGGCGCTGCTGGAGGTGTAACAGACATGGCTACTTGGCTGCTCAATACAGAGTCAAATACAAGCAATGCATGTGCATAGATGTCATCAGAGCAAATTAAAATGACTACTGTGGAAAAAAGTTGAATAATTAAGGCAATGGATTAATAATTTTGATCAAATTTAATATGTGCCTTTAATCTTAAAACATGTATTTTCTCCTTTCTTCTCCCTTTTCCTCCCCCAAAAGTAGAAACAAGGTTATGAGGTTTTACAGGAAGAAAATGATGTGGATGATGTTAAAAGCTTTCTTGCTTGCTATCCTTGCAAATATGCAAATAATTTATGTGAAGATGTGGTGAAGAAAATAACTCAGTTATGAAAAATTGAAATCTAAAGATGAAGCAAACATTGAAGCTCAGTGTAAAATATGTATCAGACCAGCTGCAAGGTCATTATTCAGAGGATTTTAGACTTCTATTTGTAACTAAATTTAAGAAAAATTGAGCATCCAACCTCATTCTATAGATTTTAAATGAGGGAGTATTTTTGAAGTAAAGAAATAAAATGCCTATAAACGTCTGGTTTTAGATAATGAGTTCAATGCAATGTTGGAAGAGGCAGTATATATTTTTAGGATCCCAAAGATGTTCCATGCAAGAAACAAAGCAAAACTGAAGGCAATGAAGCTAAGCTGTTTCAGCTACAGTAACATTAAGATATTTGATAATTCATGCATAATTAATATAAAACCAGAGAGAGAAAACCATTAATAAAAGAGCTGTGAGACATACTGTTGTGCATAGATAAAGTCAGTCTTGTAGTTTGAGATTACCATTTCCTACAGCAGGTTTAATTCTGTAAATCTTACTTGGACACTATAGAATTATTTTTTTCAGGGGGTTCTTTATCTGACAACGTTAGAGAATCGGGCCAGTATCTTTCAACCAACGTATGCCTTTCCTCTGCATTGCACTTATTCAGTAAACAGAATGCAATTTTAATAAAGAAATAATATTGCATTTATAGATCAATGACATTCCTCCAGTCTGTGGACTTGTTTCTTGAAGTTTTACGCTGTTTGGCTCCTGCAGAACAAGTTCACTATTTAACATTCATAAAATAATTGTGAATGAATGCCTTAATAGTGTTAGAATTTTATCATTATAGATCACGAAGAAAAACAAACCCAGTGTCCAACCAGCTGAAAAAAAATATCTCAGATTTAGCAGAATACATCACACACTTCTATGCTAACTTCAGATGTCTATTTGAACATGCCAGTGTTGCAGCATCACAGCTATACAATGTATTTTAATAATGTATGCCTGTGGGACTGTGTAGGTGATGCCAGCTTTTAAACCTAACTGCAGAATTATTTATCACTCCAATATAATTAGAAGGATATCTAAGCAAAGTTTAAATGAAACAGCTGGGTCACATAACGTAAGTCTGACATTTTCCTATATCAAAAGAATTTGGCACACAAATTAGAAGGTGATCATCTGAAAACATTGCTGTTGCCAAAGTGGATTTGGGCAATCCTAATGTTAGATTTCATCTCAACAATAATTATTACTTTGGAAATGTCTAGCTAAAATCACTTAAAATCTAAATCCTTTTCTTTTAAAATTTTAATTAATCCATAAAATATTCCATAGAAGTGAGGAGCAGATTTCTTAATGGCTGCTTGGCACTTTAAATATGACAGCTGGCACACAAAAGATGAGAATATGT
>NW_010429572.1:58741-61643 GCF_000710305.1 Buceros rhinoceros silvestris
GCTTGGCACTTTAAATATGACAGCTGCCACACAAGTGCTGAGAATATGTATTCTAGCTATTAGAAATCTATTTCAGCTCATTATGACAAAGTCCTAAAAACACAGATCTTATTTCTAGTGCTTTAGGACTCTCAAGATATAAAATTAAATCTTAACACACACAAAGCAGAGTAAATCTGGAGCTTCTGCATTACCACAGGGGAAGCAAAAGCTTAATATGAAAGCATTTACCTAGTTTTCACAATAGTCTATACTATCTTCTATTACTCGCGAAAAAAAATTCTAGAAGTCGGAGCAAGTGTACAAGACTAATTAACTCATGTCGAGTATATAAAGAAATGAGGATTCACCATATTATTTGGTTATTTTCCTGTACTGACTGACATTGAAAACAGGAAAATCACAGGGAAAGAAGAACAAACAAGTTCCTTCCATCCTTTACAGAGTAAAAACCTTAACATAGAGACTAAAGCTTCAACTTCAAAGTCACCATAAAATGGGAATTGGGAGATAAAGGCAACCAGCTGTAAAAGCTTACTTTCAAAGTTTGCTTTACAACAAATGCACCATGCACACGTTCCATTGGTAACAAAAAGAAGAGCTGAAAATCAATCAGAAAGCAGATCAACAAACGAAATTGTAAAGCATACATCACAGTAATGTAAGTTAAGGGAGATGGTATACAATGCAGTTTCACTATATGTAAAAGTTGTCTATGGTTATATGTGAAAATTGTCTATTGCAATTTCTCTGATATCCCTCGGCATTAACTCCCAGGTAATTTGTTTTTCTGCACTAAAAAAAAAGTACGTGACATAAGTTCTAGGTGCAAACTTCACTTTTACTCAGGGATGTTTCCCAGTTTTAAAAACCTAAGCAATGTGCACAAGGATATATATAAAATCTCCATCAAATCTCCATCAGGAGTAGGGCTAGCTATGCGTTTTAGGCAGTCATCAAAAATTTGCCTGAAAATTGCTCATACAGGCATTTAAATACAACAAAAAACCAAAATCAGTGAAGTACACGTTCAAAGAAAGGTAAACAGAATAACAATTATGAAAAAGAGTTCTACCTATGTTAAGATATAACACATACCTGGAATGAGAGGAGATCTCACTTAGGTCTCCCATACTGCCTTCAGCTGTGTGACTGGAAGAAATGGCAGCAGCATAGCTATGAACAGCATACATTTTAGCTGGATCATCATCTGGCCCAGGAGTTTCAGAAGACTCGGTCCACTGCTCAGCACGACAATGTACTCCAGACCTGCTGCCAGCAAGGTGCAAAGGGGCCAGAAGAGGAGCAGGCATGCAGGGAGCTGTATCAATGCCACTGTCAGTAGAAGCCCCCTTTATATAGGTTAATCCAAGCAGCTCAGGATCCATCAGATCTCCAGAACCAAAGTGTTTTTCATCACTGTTGCTGGACGTATTACTAGATAGGGTGTTGCTGCTTGAGTGGCTTGAACAACTTTTGTCTCCAATCTTAAAAACAAGAAAACAAACAAAAAGAAGTCATCCCTCAAGTTATATAGTAAAATGTTTATTTTCATATATATTACTGAATTTGTGCTGTTCAAAGACCATTTAATTTTTTTTTACAGTATACTATAATACAACTGCAAAGTATAAAAAGAGCTAATTATACCACTTTCTCTGAAATGAATTAAACAGCTGGCTAGACACATTAAAGGTTGATGTCACTACAAACAAAAAGGCTCTAGTTTCATTTTCTATAGCAAATCTTAAGATCACACTTGAATTTTCGTATTATAGGACCTGCTTTATATCCATAAAATTCCATTTCTGAACAGTTAAAATAAGCATTTGTTAAAGCTAGAAGTATTGGTAATTATTTGTTTAAACAAGTTCTACTGCAAATCTGAAAAACACCGAAGTCTGAATTATTGTTGGCTTTTACTCAGTGTGGGCGAAATATGTAGCTTATTGGATCAAATCCAATTGGATGTGTGGCTAGTTATATTAAAGCCAATTGTGATATATGTGTACCAGATGAAAGTAATTTAAGTCACCGGGCCCTGAGCTAAGCATGGCTGTTAAAGTGGAATAATTAAGTCAGGCATTTGTGTCAATAAAGTTGAGGGTTTGTGTTGTTTTTCTTAGAAGTGACTTTATAGAGCGTTGGATTAACTTATCTATGTTACAGAATAGCCAGAATAAAGGCAGTTGGACTCCTATTAGGTAGAATGTAAGCAGGAAGGGTGACTAACTGTCTTTGAGACCCACCCCCTCCCAGCAGATGCATATAAACATCGGTGTAGCTCACACATTAAAACAGTTAGACAAGGCAGCCTTTCCAGAAACGGTACTTCTAGTCCATATGGAAATAAAGAGGCCCCAAAAGTTGAGGAAATTATTTTAGAAAAAAACGGAGGGGTTACATTTACATTCATTCTCACTTTTACAAGATGGCTGTCACCTTGAAACCAATGAAACAACTGATAAAATACGATGAGCAGCTTTTCCAAGGAGAGGGACTTTAAGAAAGGTATCTGGAGAAAAGGCACATCACTTCTTACTGTAAATGTAAAATAGAGCTGAAGTAGAAAAAAGCTCAAGGGCATAAAATCAGTCTCAGAAGACATATCACATGAATCAACCTTCCCCAAAACTTCCCATATGCTGCTAAACATATGTGCTTAGGGACTTTCCTGACCTTGCAAGCAGCAGAGTCTGGACAATGGTTATTGATATCTTGAACTGCTCAAAGTTCACTACGGCCATAGCTTAGGTTCATTTTATGCACTTCCTTGTGCCAAGAGAAATTCCTATATGAAAGTTCAGCATGGCCCTAATTGTTACGTATTGTTAACAACTGTGTTGTGGAGCAAGATTTAAAAAAAAAAAACCAAACCAACCCCAAACCAACCAAAACCCAA
>NW_010429572.1:61738-115257 GCF_000710305.1 Buceros rhinoceros silvestris
GCAGGAATACAATATTTATTCCAGGAGAACAAAGAGAGCTTGAAGATAGCTAGTGAAATTCTGCCCACTCTCCTTCTCCCAAGTTAAAACTGATAAAAAGATAACCCTTTTTTTCTAAGGGTTAAATATTTTACAGAGTTCTTGTACAGTTGCTGTAGCCCTCAGTGTGAATTCCACTGGCTGGCAGAGAGTCATATGGCAAATAGAGCTGAACAAAAAGAGGATGCACAAGAGAACATTACAAGGTCCTTTACAAGGTGATGACCAATTTTTTTTTTCTGTTTTATGGCATCTAACAACAAAATAGCCTCATTTTATTAGTATTATCTTTATCATAATGCTGGTTCTTACTTTGTTCCATACAGTCCTATGGCACCTGCACTACACACACGCATATGCAGGCAAACACATATGTAAGCTTATTATGAAATTTTCTGTTCAGATCGATCCCCACCATCCTAAAAGCATGAAAGCTGCCTTTAGCATAGAACTCTGAAGATAAGCAAATTCATAATTTAACTTTGGGATCAGTGCTCCATTTAATTGATTCTAGCTTCCTGACAACTTCAGCTTAAAGTAAAAGAAAGTATACTACATATTGCAGTTTTTTCCATGTAAGAAACACACACACACACACACAAAAAAGAGTAAAAGACGGTGCATATCTTTAGTGCATTTTCTATCGTCCAGTCATTGAAGATTTTGCCATTACTGAAGACATGCCACTAAACTGGGTAGCCTAGAAATCTATTCAGCATTCCTAACACAGAAAATACATTTTTATAGTGCTTATTGATAATTACGCTACATGGGTATTACACACAACATGACAAGTGGTATGGTGAATATAATCGATTTTTCTTTAAAGGATATGAAATACTTCACAGATTAAGCAAGCTAGGATAAATGAAGCTGTAAATACACAGCTGAGTGTAGTCTACCAGTTTTACCTCCTCAGCACCCTAGACCCAAGCCCTCTTGAAGTGCTTAGTTTACAAACATGGATTAAACACACTCAATTCACCCCATATCTGGGTGAACATACACTTCGCCTCCCAAAACACACAGTGGTCTTCATAACTAACTAAAATGCATTTTTAAGGTGTATTTCTTTAAGTCCGGGGGCTGTGTTTGGGGGGTTTGTGATTGTTTTGGGGTGGGTATTTTTAGAGTTTTGAACGACATCCAAGAAAAAGACTTACATGTGAAAGTTTGTTTGGTGATTCCTTGCCACTGCCTTCTTTCTGCAAAGCCCGGTCTTTGTAGGAGCTCAGGACTTTCGTCGATGGTGCATGCCACTTGGTTTCTGCCATAAATAATTGTGTTTTAATTTCTGAATGCTAAAAAGATGAGTATACTGTACAAAAAAAAAGGCACGTGACTTAGCATCAGGTTTCAAACCCGTATGCTCTTTGGAATCAGAGACATTTGACATTTATCTTTTCAGAATTTTCTAAGATCTAGATTTTCCATTTTAACTAAACGAAGTTCAACCTGCTTTTCATCATTCATGAGGCTTTCTGAAGTTCAGGAGTAGTTTGTTCTAAGTATTATCTAAATACCCCACACCATATTCTGTTAGACTGTCTGTAACAGTCCCTATTTTCATTGTCATATTACATGTTCGTTGTGTATCAAACCTCTTCATCAGAAGGTGGCTGTACTTCAACAGGCACTGCATTGCAAAGAACATTTATTTTAAAGATAAATTGTTTTTTATTACCAGACTGTCTAGTTCCTTCCAAAGTTTCCTCTCGTTCTCTGCCTCCTTCACACTCCAGTGAGCCTGAACCTTGGTGGTGTTCATGGAGCAAAGGGGACTGGCACCTTTTAACACAAGCAGAAAATTAAGCAGCTTGGGATTTTTCTCCTAGAAAACTAGTTACATGATGAACAACAACACTTCATACTCTTCAAAGCAGATATTTTGCAAGTGATTTGTTTAAACATCCCCCCCACCAAGCAGGTATAGTAACATTTCCAAATGCTGCATGGAAATATTTACATGTAATTTTTTCAACAGCACAGTTACACCTTAAGTGTGAATAGGCCAAGAAACATCAAACTAAGATGTAGTATATTCTTGGGGCTGTATCCAAAGGGTTTTGTTTGTATTATCCAAAGGGAGTTCAGCAATAGCGAACTCTGGTAATGTATGCTTAACCATTTTATGAACTAAGTCCCACAGAAAGTAACTGTAGTTTTGCAGAACATGTAAGCTAGTACCAGATCCATTGCTTTGTGTTATATTGAAAAAGTTAAATTATTTCACAAAGCAAGACATTAAAACCAACGTTGCTATTAGAAATAACTGTGCTGGAGAAATGACAAAAGATGCATTTTCATGTGTTTTCTGACAAAAAAGAAGGCTATATTTTCATTTGAATTATTAGCATCTATTTAGCTGCCAGAGATTTCAGTGAGTATTCCGAAAATCTTTGACGAGTCTCCAAAATAATACATATATATCTGCTACATGGAATATCTTATCCACAAAAAGTCATGCCAAAGCAATATTAAGACAAGGAGTCAAGCTGATGTTTTCAGTAAAAAAATGTGGATATTGAAAAGTAGCTTCTGAGAGCTTCTAGTGTGCTTTTGTATTATGCTATGTAGATACTGCCATAGCTCAACATTTTATTGCAGGAGTCTTTTCACAGCTGTATTTATAGGACAAGTGATAAATTTAAATTAATTTAGAACAGATGTCTCACATAATATTCTTATTACAATGACAGTATATTGGGGTGGTCTTTCATACAGAGATCGCTAACTTCTGAAACTTCAGCACCAAGGGATTAACAAGGACATGGAAAAAAAAAAAATCTATATAATGCAGCAGCATTTTAGGGAGAAGAGAGTGCTCAAAGAGTACTACTTTTTTGAGGAGAGATGCTAGCAAAATAAAACCTTTGAAGACCATAAAGACAACTTCTCAATCAAATACCCCTCCACTGAGGCAAAAGGAGGAGATATTATAATCTTAGTCCAGTTCTGAGTTACTAGCTGATTTCTGGCCTGTTTCTGAGAAAGCAAACCTAAGAACTCTTTGTTATTTACCTGAATCGTATGTTAGCAATTTGGTCCTAAAGAGGTAAAGCAGTATGGCTTTGAAATTGTGTTGGCATACATGTTACATTAAGGATCAGTAAACCTGCATGTCTTAAAATATAGTAATAAGAGTTTGCAAATAAATCTATGATATAGAACATCCACAAAAATTCTGCTTTAGGAAGATGATGCATAGCAGCGATAGCAAGATTAAAAATAAAATAATAATAATTAAAAAAATCACCAATACCCATCATATCCCACTTGCTGTCTCCACTGGCTGCTCCCACTGGGTCCTGGATCACTGGAGGAGGACTGGTTGCTTGGAGAACTTCTGTAATGTTGACTAGAGTCACTAACAGTGTACTGAGGTATTTGTGAGGTTTCAGATTTGAAGTGGGCTGTGCTTCTTTCATAAAATACATTCACTGTCACAAATAATGTTGATGCAGTATGAACACTTTATATTCTTTTGGGGAATTTACGGTTTTATCTCCATTTCGTAAAACTTAAACAAGTATTTTAAAAGCGTATTATTTATTTCATTACTAAGAAAATATTTCCAAATGAATACATTAAAAAGTACAAAAAAGAGAAGGACTAAGTGCTAAATCCTATTTTCCTCACATCTAGCTTTACTTCTGAACAAGTGGGATTACCCAGGAATCAGAGCAGCTGCATTAGATCTCTAAAGTTACCTGTGGAAAGCCCTCATTTTGGATCAGAAAAGATTGTTAAGTTGCTTTGCATGTATTCCAATTTTCAACATAGTACTTTAGAAGAGATATCATCAATACTTTTTTATTAATTCTTTGACACAGAAGAGCAATAAGAAAACATTTTCACTGATAGTATTATTTTGTACTTACTATTTAAACTTCTGAGCTGCATGCCTTAATGATGTCTCTAATGACTATTTTTGGATTTCTCGACATTTGAAATGCAATGCTCGAGTTTGGTTTTGATCACCTTCCCATCCTTCACTTCTGTGTATATACTCAATCCGTAACTACAACACAACTTCTCTCAGTGACATTACCTTGAATTCCCTGTATTTCTCTTCTTTATTCATATTGTGGTTTGTTTGGTTTTTTTTAAAGGATATATGTAGGAATGAATGTGTGTAGCCAAGGAAGAGGTGCAAACAGTAGTGAAAACAGTTTTGGATTTGTGCACACCACTTTCCCAAGGACATCACATTCAACAACTAACTTTACTGTTCAGCTTGAAAATTTTAGAGATGATAGCTATTATATTTTGTCTAACTTGTAAACTCTAAGTACACAAAGTAGATAGTTTACTGCCTAATTTTACAGCATGTCTCTCTCTCTGATAAGTATTGACAGGACTGAGACTCTCACAATGAAGTGAAATAGCCTATATGCTGCTGTTGAATTTGATTGCATGTTCTTGCTTCTTACCGCCAAGAACTCTGCATTTCTTGCACAGCTTAAGTGAATCAGCATTAAGGAATGCGTAAGTTATAATTCCATGTTTCCAGTCCTCACACTGATGTTTAGGACATGCTCCTCAAAAACAGGACAATGGTTTGTACTATTTCAGGATGAAGAATGTCTAGATCCCAAGCCTCCCATTTGCTGGACAAGTGTCTAGCCAGTAGCCTACTAAGTAAAAAGTGGCTGCAAAAGGAGAACCACAGAAATATAGTCAGGGAATGCCTCACGCAGTTTCTTTACAGAAGAGTTGCAGCTGCCTGCTCTCAGGAATGGATTCCAGACTCCAGGCAAAAGGACACACTTGCCTACAAGCATGACTCAAGGTCTAAAGTACACAGAGATTTCTTGGTACGAAAAAAAGAAAAAAAGAGCAAGTCTGAAGCTTCACTCTTCGGCACTCACTATGAGCAGCTGTCACAGAACCAGGCATTTTGTAAAAACAGGAATAGAGCTCAAGGATATCCTTGTATTTCTGGGTGACTAATTATAGGAAACTCCTTGATCAGCACGAAAACATCTGGATTGTCTTCTCAAAGCACTTAACTCTCCCCAGGAGCTTTAGTCTCATAGGTGTTCAGCGCCCGATTTTTAATTTCATACCAGAAACTGGCATGAAACCTAACCGTCACATGGCACAGTAGCTGAACTGTTGCTGCTTTTACTATATCTAGCCCACATTTCTGTTGCTTCTTCCTCTTTTTATCTCTAAAACCAACCATTGTATCACTGACTTCAACATTAGCTCATTCTCAGATCAGTTGCTATAACTTCCCTGTTTTATCAACTTGCTTCTCCCTGCCTGCACTCTTCCATTTGTCTGCACTGACAGCAGGTCTCTGACTCTAAAATCTCTTTGTCTTTTTCCTAACCTGAGTATACGTTTTTACCCTTGCTGGCCCATCGCCGTGCCAAGTCATCAACTATCCCGCTTCCCATGTGGAAAAAACTTGACAATTAGGTACCTGTCTTTCCGTGTTTCAAGACCCACATGTCACTGCCATGACAAGAATGCCTGTTTTCACATTCTTGTGCATGTTTCACTGAATGTTAGGAAAAGGGAAGTTTTTTGGAAATAAGTAGTATGTCAGAAAGTTTTTATTTTTTCTCTGTATAGGCATAGAGTATGGTTAATAAACCTCCATAAATCCTGAAGTTATTTCTAGACCCTTGATACATGCTCTCCTTGTGATAGATGTTACTAAGAATTTCAAGACAATTAACAAGACATTAGGAAAAGCTTAATTCCTACAATGGTATACCCATGCCTTCAGAAATGTACCCCTCCTTTTTTCAGGTGGTGAGAAGAATACAAATGATCAAATGGTCATAACTGGGAGTCTGCCTTCCCCAGACCATGATATAGACATGTTTTTAAATATGTACTATTACCTGTATGTATTTCAAACAAAGTAAAAAGTCACTAATTCTTTTGCACTAATTCAGATAGATAGAGTAGCAATAGTGGTATTCCATGATTTTTTAAAGCTATTTAGGACTAGTATTTTAGATTTTCATATCAATTAGATATTTTCAACAAGCATTTTTTTTCCTTGCAAATTAGAATTGCATTGCCCCATAGAAAAAGGGCATAAGGAGAAATAATTGCAAACAATAAAGGACTTGTAAAATAAATTAAAAATAAATTTTTATCTTATGAAGAATTATGATTAAATTAGAACAGAGCTAACATTTAAGGATACCATCCCATCATATAAGAGATGTTACATATTCAAATCATGAGCTCTGCTTTGTTTAATTAAAAGCAAAGCAAAGCAAAGCATAAGGACTGGTAATGATTTACAGAACCCTTTGAAACTATGCCAATAGCTTGGTAATGAGATTAAATAATTCACTTTAAAAGTGATGAGTACATTTTGTTTACACACAGTATTTGTTTAAGTAGCATCCCACAAGGTGGAGGACAGGACATTGTTTAGATCAAAAAGTCACAAGGCAGTTTCCCACTTTATTGATTCGCGACTAAAGGGAAAAGTCAGCTGTTTTCAGCAATAGGATCCTCCGTACAGTCCACTTCCATCACAAACAAGAAATTTGTTTCAAGCAGAGAGAACTGGGCTCAGTGAATGCTCTTTAACAGAACCTCAGAATTCAAATTACTGTCAAAACTCAACAAAATAAGGTTTAAAAAATAAGCATAGCAAAGCTTTAGAAAGCAGAGACACCTAAAGTAAGGAGCATTAAGAAAGTGACAAGCATTAAACAGGAAGTGTGTTACCTTGCTCCATCTGGCAGTTTTCTGTCAAAGGAAGTGCTGCGAGGAATGGCTGTCTGAGCCTGCTGGAGAAGCTGCTGGCACTGCAGTCTGTCAGATGTTCCTAGGATTGGAGAGGCACGAGAGAGAGGCTGCCCAGCGGGAGTCGGCACCCGATGCCAAGTGGTATTCCTTCTGAAAGGGGTTTTATACTCACATGGGGTGCCTTCACTGTCAAGTTTGTATTCTACCATGGGTATACGACAAAGTTCTGAACAACCCCTGTGAGACAAATAAAAATGCTCATCAGTCTCACTGGAGGGAACAGAAAAAGAAATCTTGCATTCCACAGTCAGGAATATACGCATACTTTTCTTCTGAGTGCCCAAAGGTGTTCATAAAGAATGTACAACCCTTTGCACACTTTGAAACCATCATGCCAACCAGGTAGGAAACATGTCAAAATAAAGGATTTGCTCTCATGTTCTCAAGGTTTTTTGACCTCTCTACTTTCCCTTCAAAAAGGAGAAGATATTAAGCTTTTATAAATCAAACTGCTGCTTGAATTTTACATAATAACTAGTAGAAACAAAGCTTTCAGAAGTCAGCAAACATCAAGCTCTTCTAGAACAGCTTTAGTTTGTTTAAATTTCATAAATATAAACAATTTCTTAAAGTAAAAATTCACACATCCAAAATTACAAAACATCTTTGTTGCTTTGCAGCAAACTAAACATTTCTTAGTGGTACTGAGAACTTTCCTTTAGAATCCCACCTTGTCCCCAAAGGACAGAACGCAAACACTGCGTTGCAAGTGATTAAGTGGCATATTTTCTATTCTTTTATTTTAAAAGTGTACTTTCTAATGTCTCTCTTCCTGGGGGTCTCTATGCCTGAAAGAAAAACGAGGAAATGGAAGGAAGAGACAAATCAGAAACAGTCTGGCTTACAACCTCTGCTTGAAGCCTACAGTGTGTGAACTCAGGTACTAGAGGTGACAGCGTTTCCCAAAAGATCGGTCTGCCTGTGGGATATTTGCTGTATACTCAGGCTGGACTTAAATGAAGGGTTACTATTTCAGAAATTAGTTAATAGAAGCTTCACACGCACTTTAAGACAGCACTGATTATCAGTGCAGATATTTTATATTACAACATGCCATCTCCATTACTTGTCTGATAGACAGTGCATACTAAACTACCATCTATGAAGAAAACACCTTAAATGATTCTACGTAACACATTAATCAGTGAAAATTTACTTCTCCGTCTCAACTACAGTTCTGCTCTATCCCTTCAGTTGAGTCCTGATTAAGCCTTGCTTTTGCTGAAAACACAACATTCACCATTTCTGACTAAATTAAAATTACCTAGAGAAAGTATAATAGAGTGTGTGTAAAGCGGTTATAATCTTAAAGGGGTTTGGCACAAATAACTTAACACGAATATGCAGTTCAAAGGAATTGTATATACTCTCATATACTAAATTACTGTGCCCCAAGGCTTCTGAACCAAACCCCAAAACAACCTTTCATTGTTAGTGTTCTGGTAAGCAGATTTAGGAAAAAAAAAAAGGTATTATAAAAATGCTAACTATATTATTCAAGGTTGTTGAACAGAAGATGCATGTGCAACTGAGGCAGCTACGTTCTAGATATGCTTTACATGCCCAAGACGATCCAGCCAAATACTTCAGGCTGCTGCATTTTGTGGTACTAAATAGGCAAATCGCTTATCCTGCAGCATTAAATCTCAGTCCCTGCTGGTGGTCAAGCACATGAAAAAGGTAAAGAACGAACTATAAAATATACAGGATAAAGCATTGAGAGTGGAGATTAGTAGCCAATGTAAAGTAGAAGACACTGTGATGAAGACGAGCTGAAGAGGGGTCACTGGACTGCTCCAAAACAGAACTCAGAATTCCTGCTTCTTCAAGGTTCCTCTTTTATCAGAAATACCAGTATTAAACACACCAGTAAAAGATGGTGTCTGTGAACTCTGCTAAAAAATCATAGCTGGACATGTTGAAAGCATCACAGAATTTCAGAAGGTTTTTATGGTTT
The DNA here is from genome assembly GCF_000710305.1 of Buceros rhinoceros silvestris. Lineage (NCBI taxonomy): Eukaryota > Metazoa > Chordata > Aves > Bucerotiformes > Bucerotidae > Buceros > Buceros rhinoceros. Next base: position 70,521 of record NW_010429572.1, read on the forward strand.
TAGCTTCCCTATGGAGGTAAGACCACTGCCCCAACAATCTCCTCTCACAGACGAGGAATGGAGCTACAGAGAAATGAATGTTATAAAATTATCAATTAATTTCAGGTCAATTTGATACATCTGTGGCTTTTCCCCTGCTCTGAAAATGCCACGTGTTTTCAGACCACCACTTCAAACTTCCTCAGTTCCTGTACCTATTTTTTAAAACTGTTTCATGCTTCTGAAAATCACAAAACACATCGTGGGCTCTCTGAATCCTGACCACCATGGAAAGGCCAAGCTAAGTGAATTGCATAGAATTGTGCAAACTTTTCTACTAATGAATCATACATAGAATACATTTATCCAGTGCAATACTTAATTGTTTATATCCCAGGAATGTTTTTCTCTTCATAAAGTTCCCTGCTTCATTTATTGCCTGCAACAAGACTAAGGTGTGGGAGACAACAGCCTCCAACAACATAACCTTGATTCATTTCCAGAGCAGGTCCACGTTACGTGAATGTAGAAAGTTCTTAAAGGAAAAAAACCCTAAGATTGATTATTCAGTTAAAGACTTTCACAAAGCCTTACATACAAAACAAACAGAACAAAGATGACATAGCAAGGTTAACATTAGATTAGTGCACTGCATAATTCTTCATGTGGTCATATATACACGGTTTGTTATTATTTGACTAGGAAGTTAAAGAACTATGTAGGCTACAATTTCAATCATCCTTCTGCTGATTTCTCGGTATTATTTCACCCCTCCTTCACATATAGACCTATAGTGGTACAAACAAGCTTTTATTTTTAAGATATCAATTTCACAGTTTGTCTTGATAATTAAGTTGGTAAAAAGTTACAGCATGTAATTGTCATTGTATCCCTTATTAGATATCCCCCAAAAGCACGTTAAGTGCTGTAAAAATGGCCATGTTTTGAAGGCAAAAGGAATTGTTACTACATTGCTTTTAAATTCAAAACAAAGCCCCAACATGACTGTTGTAACTAGCCAAAAAATAATTTCCATGGTTAAAATGAACATGGTTTCCTTTGTCACACACACTTTTTAATTTTAAGTTAAAAGTGTCAAACCAATCAGTTCAAAATTTATATGAAAAATTATGCTTCATTGCTTCATGAGTGCTGTCTGAAGAACAGATGTTACAGTATACTGAGATGAGTAAAGTCATAACTGTAGCCACCTCCTCTATTAGAAGCAAAGAGAATCAACTACTTCATGCCTGCAATCCAGTAAGGATCCACCCCCTGCCCCCTGCTGCGGATTAAACTGCAAGTCACTCTGCATGGATAAAACCAAAAAATTAAATGTAATATCCTATTTGAAAACCAGACTCGTGTTATTTATCAAGCAAGTGTGACCAAGTCATCAGAAATGATAGCACTTCCTGTCCTTCACTACAGTTTGGTATTAATTAAATCAATCCTTCAACATAAAGCACAAACTCCTACTAACATCTTTGGTTCAAGAGGTACGTTACCCTATAAAAAATTTGGTAAATAAAAGCTACTAGCTACTCTGCAATTACACAGAGCATGATGCTATGATAGAGGGAGCAGGTCATGACTGCATATTAAAATTTAAGAATCCACTACAAAAATCTGCAATATTCAAATGATACTGTAAGGAGCATTATGTTCCGAAGCAACTACCAAGCAGTCCATTAAATTTTTCAAACTATGTTAACCAAGCCTTTCAATATTAATTTAAGATTCCATATAAAGGTTCTGTAAAAGGCTCTGTGAAGGGCCTGCATTAGGAAAAGATGCTACTTGAAAAAGGTAAATGTTCATGTCCATGGAGAAGTTAGAAGATTTCACATACTATGATCAGTAGTTTGCCACCTTAGTAAATACACAAAACCCTTCTTCTCTGTTTTATCCCACCACTATAACAAACACTGCGTATTTTGTTTTTTGGGCCCGATCACGTGCATCATGAATGATTTGTTACAGAAGAAGCAAAACTAGAATATCTAGTTATAATTTAACTTCAGTGCAGCACATCTCTGAAACACTAAGGGGGATGTAGGAATACAGAAGTAATCACTGGTGTTTGCCAGTAGTATTACACCGAGATATTATCCCTTACTATCATCATTTCAGTTCAAAACAGAATTTTACGTTCTCTGACACTCTAAAGTGCCTCCTGGAGGTAACCCCTCCACTCCACTGACTCCCTATATCAACTACAGCTCAAGTCCAAAACATTGCATACAATTCAAATGGTCTGAGGGAACTTCGGTCAAACAGTCAAGACAAAAATTCCAAATTCTAACACATCTAAAACCTATTAACAGTAGTTACACTGCATCAAAAAAGAAAGAGATGTAATTTAAAAAACAGCAAATCTGTTTTACTTTAAAATAATTTCATAGAACAATAGACGCATGCGATTTCTTATGGCAACCTCAGATAAGACTCTTGCCCACTTTATCGCTCCTGGTTTAAGGCGAGTGATAACTCCATGGCAGATCCTCCACAGAGCTGAAGAATTGAAGCTGACAATCCCTCCTTTATGAAGATAACGCTCACTGTCCTTCTGATCTTCATAACTATCCAGTTTGAAACAGAATCTTTGTGTTGGTAAGCTGACGATTTAGAGGCCTCCTAAGAGCCTCTACACCTGCACTGTTGCATGAAAAAGACAAGAGAAATACAGATGGGATGGTGGATGAAAAGAGCTAGTCAGGAAATAAAAAAAGGAGAAGAAAAACAAACCCAACCAAGGTGTTTGACTTATTTGTGTGATCAGTAAGGCAGTAACAACCCCTGCAGTCTGTACTGATGGAAACTAGGACACAAGCAGAGCAAGACACATTTCCAAATCCCAGAGAACAGGAAAACAGCTACATCAAAAGACAACAATTATGGAGAATAAAGGCTTGAGAAGCTTTTGGGAAGAAGGAAGAATCACTGGGGAAAATATATAAACCAGAAAGATTTTTGTGACATCAAAAAGAAAAGCCTTCAAAATTCACCATAATATTGTAAGATGAAGAGCTGGAAAACCAGTGGCGGGGATGTAAAAGTTATATTATATTCCATGAGAAATGGAAATGACAAGTAACAGAGAGGACAAATGAAGCAGGGGAAATAGTACCAAACAGAGATCTAAGTCTTTGACCTTTGAAAGGACTGAGTTCAAAACAAATCATGATTTTGAAGCAGTCTTTATGGTACCGGAGACACAAGATTAGGAATAAGACCACACATGAGGAGATACAGGAAAACACAAATGATCTTCATCAAAGAAAACCAAGTAGATGTTTCCTAGAGAGAGGTTATGCAGTCTCCTTCCCTGGAGTTTTTGAATCCCTGACTGGATAAAGCCCTGAATAACCTGGCTTGACCTCATAGCTGACTTCATTTTGAGCAGGAGGGTGAATCAGATAAACCCCCTGTGGTCCTTTCCAACCTGAATTATCCTGTGACTCCACGAACCTTAAAGATTTTCAACAAAGCGAAGCTCAAATCACTTGCAGTTTCTTCAAAGATGTTGTGCATTCCAAAACAGGCATAACAAAAATGGATCCTAAAAAATGTTTTATATAATATATTGATGTTTTATATAGTAAGTATATGCAGCAAGTTTTTTACAGTGAAAAACTTTGCTGACCCAGAATTCAGTAGGCAATGTATTAATCTTCAAAATGCCAAAACCATGTGGTTCTCTTGAGTTTTTTCAATCACGCTGAATAATAGAGAGAAGAAGAAGAAGAAGAAAAAAAAAAAGAGTCTGGAACTCCTATTGATAGACATCACAGCTTTGCCTGGAATTTCAGGGTTTTTTCTGCTTGACTATAACAACTATACACATAATAAACATTAGCAATTAGAACTAACTCCTACTGTAAGTTCAGTCATAACTAAATGTAAGAAAAACTTAATGGCTACTTGGATGAGAAATACAAGCATCAGAAAATTGTTTTCAACTTTGTACCTTCTTAGTTTACAGTTCTGTGTGGAAATCATATGTTACATAAATTACGTTGATTTTCCTTTGTTTTGATGCAAATCAAAATAGAAAAAGATGCTCATACAGTAAAGTTTCAGCTTCCCAAGGATTATGGTAATGCTGCATACTTAGCCTTACTCTCTTAAGAGCCATGAATTTAAGGAAAGATGTTAAAATGCAAATTGTATATGCTGGCAAAATCCAAGTTTACACATACTTTTCTTTGAAAATTATATTGGGAAGAAAAAAGCTCAAACAAATTTATAAAAGTGACAGAAAATAATTTTCTTTTTAAACAATAAAAAGGCTTTTATGCAGAAGAAAACCATGATGTTTTTGGTTGTTTAGAGAAGAGACAAAGCACACGGTGCATGACGTATTAAAGATCGGGAAGAGGACAGCCCATACCTGATGCCTAAACTCTGTTTACTGGTGCTGGCACATTCCAAAGGCAGAAGGAGTGACAGTGATTTCACAGTGAAGGGGAAAGCCAAAAGATCTTACTGTGACATTGACCTTCTAGTAAGACTTGCTCTTAAAATGTACAGTCTAGGTTAAGATCTCCGGTGCTAATCGGAGATCTGACAGGGTTCATTTCTGCCAAGAGTCTCTATCAGGCTAAATAACTCACGGTGCATATGCCTCATTCCCAGAATCTAATAATGCCGCAATTCTGACTAGAGAAAGTGAAGCATTTTCTAATGTCCTGGTTTGAGCTAGAACAGCACTAATTCTGTTCAGTGGTTTGACTTTCCAGCTCAGTCTCTGCCAAGTCCCTGCACTGCCTGAAGTTAACGGCGTGTTTGTGCAGACAGTGTCTGCTTCTAGCAGTGACAACGCTGCATGTTTACAGTCACTGCCAGGGACGGGGATGCAGAAAGGCTCTTGCTGACACTTGCTCCTGTGCAGACCAAGGTCACTGCTACACCCTATGTCCCACGGTGGGGGTGCAGTGAGTGAGAGGCCACCCCTGTGGGGAGGAGTGGACAGGACAGGTGACCCTAAACTGACCAGCAAGGTGTTCCATCCCATAGATGTCATATTTGGTATAAAGCTGAGGAATCACAAGGGTCTCACTCTTTCTCTTGCCCTTTTCTTCAGTGGTCAGTGTCTGAGAATGACTCTGTCCATTCTGCCTTCAAACCCAATCCATGTATTCCTGAATCCGGTTCCAGAATACAGCCCCTGCATCCATCTACTGCTGAGCCCAGACTGGGCCTTCCCCCGTGTCTACTTACAGCATCAGTGGTGACAGTGACATGATTGCCATCAGGGGGGTTTTTGGTTTAGTATTGGTTTTGTAGATATTTGCATATATTTCATTTTATTGTTATTATTTTCATTAAAGCAGTTTTAGGTTTCTTTTCCAACCTGTAAGTCTCTCTCCCTTATTCCCCTTCTTTGCCCCTTGGGGAGGGAGGTGAGGTAATAAGGAGCATCTGTCATTCCTCCAGTGGCCAACCCAGCCCTAACCCATGACATCTACCATTTTATTTTTTGTTGGGTACAGAGGATTAGCTTTTGCAAGTGATACGGCTTCCAAGTAATATAATTATATTTTCTTCATGCTAGTTCTTTCGGTTACCTCTAAAAAATATCATAATCTGGAGTTTTCAACTGTTTGCAGTCTTCTTAGTTTAGTATCAAGGATGGCAATTAAAAGCTTTGGTACTGGTACATCCAAATTCTTCTTTTACAATCAAAAGTTCAGTTTCAGGTTTTTCTGCTTTAACCTTCTTCAAGTGTTGTTAGTTGGGCAGTATCCTGCCAGCAATTCTAGACCCGACTATCTGACTTTCTTATAGCTCAGAAAGCTTAATTTAAAAAAAAATAATTCTGAAGGGACTATGAACTATCCCACCAGCTTATGGAAAATAACCTTGGGAGCAGATTTTAACTCATCCACAGAGTAAACTCTTCCATTTCCTAAAAAATGTATCCAAAAGTTCTATACTCTGCTGGTTATCTGTGACTTAAATCCTAGAAACATAATTGTCTAGTAAGATCACAATCATTTAAGAGGAACAAGCATCAGGACTGGAAAATACAGAAAGCTATTACATCTATTTAAATTGTAAGAAAGAGTCTGAAAAATTCAAAAGCATAAAACAACCTCAGAAGAAATGCAGTAGTACTTAATAACAGCCAAAAGGCAGTTTCAGTCATCTCTATTTCCATTTTTTATTTTCTAAACTTTCTAGAAATTGTTTCTTAAGAACTGCTTAAGCAGTCTCTTTCTATATATAATGGTAGTTGAACTAAGACAGACACGTAAGTTTCAATGTAAGTAAGATTCTAGCAGAATCTACAGTTTAAAGTGTGTTTAGAAGTACTTGAATTCCTTGATTGGATTTGACTGATTAAGGATACAGTGTACTTGAGCATTCCTGGGACACTACCAGTGAAAGCAAAGTAGAATGAAATCATTCTCCTGTTAAAATGCATATAATTCTAGCTACTGCACTACAGAACTGGTTAATATAAACAACAGAAGAATAAATCAACAGTTCTGAAGGGAAATAGAAAGCACAGAAACTAATATGACACAAGAATACTTGTTCAGATATGAATACAATGGCCAGCATGTTTGTTCTAATACTGCTTTGTAATTTAAAGAATTTGTACTTTAAATAGTAATTTCCTCTTTCTATCAAAGTATCAGCCTGATGCCATGCAAATAATTATGATTTCTCAATTGGTGCATGATTATTTGATTGCTGGAGAAAACAGAAAGCAGGAGGGGCTTTGTCTCAAGTTCATTAATTTTACAGGATAGTAAATGAGATGCCTTATTCCATGATTGCCTTTGTATATACTGCTATCAAAACTATAGGTAGAAGGATCTACATTAAGTAACATTCCTTTTTAAGTACTTTCATCATTCCAAACAATTTATTTTCATGCTGAAACAAATACAAGACAGCTCATAGCAAAAAATAATTGTTAATAGTTCATTGATAATATTATCAATGGATGCACACTTACACTTTAATGGTTTTCTTTTTAAGATGTAAAGAGCTGATGGATTGAGGATGATTTGTGGGTAAGCTAACAGAGAAACAAAATCAAGTTAAAAACTTGATTAAAGCTCTCCAGCTGGTATTTTCCCAAGTGACTGGGACTGCTTTGGAAACACTCTTGCACACTTGAAGCTCATTTCCATTTGAAGGGTCTAATTCCCAAGATACTCCATGGCACTCATGTCCAAGCTGCATAAATTCACTTTAGAATTTGATCCCAGCAAGGAACCAGTGCTAGTAAGCAACATGAAGTCCTCATTGCTTCATATTGCTAAACCCCAGACAGAGCTAAGCAAAAACTACTTTTTCAAGCAGAGGATATCAGCTGATTACCTCAGTAAATCAAAGACAGGCATTAATAAAATGATACATGGGTTTTTTCCCCTGAAATTAGGAATTATTTTTCTCTAGAGTTACATTTATATTTTCATAAGTATATGTCAATTTTTAACACAATTGATTCTTGTAGAAACAAAGAATTTTTTGTATCTATGCCCTGTGGACAAAAACAGTGGCTGAACCCGAAATCTCAGATTATGCCATTTAAAGTAAAAGCTTTTTATGAACTACCAATATTTACCCTGAGAAATAAGGCTGAAACACAGAGGAAAAAAATCCCAGCTGCCAGAAGATCATATGCCCTGTAGGATGAGTCAAACTTTCAAAGTACTTATTTCAGACTCTACATATATCAGATAGACTGAAGTATCATTTCTTAGAAGAAAAATCTCTAAAACCAGCTGTGAATAAAAGCAATACTTATTCGGGCATACACGTGAAGCTTTCTCTGGAGCTTTTGAACCAGCATTCTTCTAGACATGTGTAGGGTGTGGATCTTGGATTGATGGATCCCAACTTAAAAGGAAGTATCTGTATGTCTGATTTTAGTGTTACTTGATAATTATTAGACATACTTGACAGTACAAAAGTTCTCTTCTGATGCGCAGGCACAACTGCCTTAACTGTTGCTCACCCATACGTGTTGCAAATCACTCACAGAGACCTCATTCTATCTAATATAGCCACACACGGATTCTCCAAGGACAGTGGCATTTCTTTGTCAAATGTGGATGAAATGGATTCTAATTCTCCAGACACTCCTGTTTTACATACAGAATTACTGCCCGTAAACTTATGGGCAGTAATAAGCTAAACTTAAAAGAAAGACGTGAATGTACTGGAGCAAGTCTGCTACAAGCTATAAAGATGATCCTGAAACACAAGGATAGGGTGAGAGCACTGGGGTTGTTCAACCTGGGAAAGAGAAGGCCCAGGAGGGATCTTACCAAGGTGTATAAATACCTCATGGGGTGATGGGGAGAAAATATGACAGAATAAGACTCTTCAGAGTTGCATCCAGTGAAAGCACAGGAAGCAAGGTGAATAAATTGTAATACAGGAAATTCCATTTAAGTGTAAGTAAAAACATTTGTTCCTATAAGTATGATCGATCACTGGAACTGAAGTTGTGGAGTCTCCATCCTTGGAGATACTCAAAAACCACACGTCCCTGACCAACCTGTTCTAGTTGACCTTGCTTTGAAAAATAAGGTTGGACACAACAATCTTCACAAGTCCCTTCCAACCTCAACTATTCCGTTTCTGCGATTCTACAAGGCAAGACATTGCAGACGGCTGTGACAAGCAATTGAGTAGGAGACAGGTAGATCGATTTGTACAAGTTCTGACTAGTAAGTAGCTGTGATAGACTATCTTCTTTCTACAAAACGCTGGTAATTTGTGCCTTTGTCTTATTCCCTCGCTTGTTAATATATTTTACAATCAATGTTATAGGTTATGTCTGTCATGAAACTCTCAGTCTTGTCACCTGATACCTATATTGCTTTCTGCCTGCTCTCTTTATAATATAAACACTGAGAAAAGGCAAACTCAAAACTCCCTGGATATCTAATCCCTTTCAAGTTGGGCAATCAAAATCACTAATTATATTTTGGGGATGTAAAGGGGAAAATGATGTTTCAGTGAGAAGTTGGTATTTGAAAGAAAGAGGCATTAATGAGGATTTTTTTTTATATTCGAGAAATGAGGCTGGAAAAACCTTAACATAAATGCATAAATAATGTTTTTCATATTTTAGAATAGAAACATAGTTTTAAAACAAAATAATTTTCCTTAGTAAATAGTCACATTATTTTAAAAATGCAAAAAAATTTATAAAAAAGAAAAGCTCTTGCAGATTTTTCCCAGTTTGGTAGCACTCAGTTAAAACTTCTCCTACACATAGACTGACTGCCATGTATCATACTGATTTGGGTTTTTAACATTTTATTTCTAAAAAAGTATCAAAGAAGATATTTCACACAGTATGTATGAATTTCCATCAGGGGCCTATAAAAATACATGTTTTTACCTACAATATAATAGGATCAGATCATTAGGTTCATATTCTGTAAACAGCTTGGTAATGTATACCAAACAAGTCAGTGAAAATTCATACCCAGAAGCAGATGGTGAGAACAGCAAAGCTAAGCAGAGAGGCTTAATTGTAAATTCTATCCAGCTAAGCAGAATGGTGGTATTCTACATTCACAGTTATTTTCTTCAGAAAGGAACGCAACAAATCAATGTGCAGGTTGAGGCGGGCAGGGGGGCGCTTCTGTGTCATTCATCAGGCCAATGACTACTTGGAGAATTGCCACCAGTTAAACAGTATTCGTGTACAGTTGGCAACAACTTCATAGTGCTGCACGCTACGTAAAATTTTATGGCTGTTGTCTTGCCAAAAGCAACACATCAAATGTTTTTTCTGTTAAATTAAAAATCAGCAAGAGATTTAAAGTTGGCCTTCTACAAGACAAGAAATTCCATTTACTCTGGTACGGTTCTCATTTAGAATGAGACAAATTAAGAGCACCTGGACAAGGTATGTGAGAAATAGTCACATTATTATAAAGTTTGAGTTTTTCCCTATTTCTTCTCTAACTCATAATAAGCAAAAATGGAGATAAGAGAAAAAGGAACACGGATGAAAGAAAATTGCATTTCATCCCTGCAAACAATGGTACAATCACTATAATAATATGCAGTCTTTTCCTGCATGTGTGAGCACTTTTTTCATGTTGCAACATGATTTCTTTGCTTTAACAGATCATTTCATGGATGTAATTCATTATTTAACGCGACTAAATTAGATACCTGTAGAAAGCAAGGAGGACTCTAAGACTTGGTACCATATATGTATAGAACATAGTATTTTGCTATTTTTGTCAAGATTTCAATGTAAGAAAAAAAAATCTTTTTCAATAGTCAGGACTCAGACAGACAAGGTACAATTTTCAGAGAAGGATTCCCATTTTTCCAATTTAGTATTAAAAGACAAAAGTTTGTGGAAGAAAAGCAGTCACATCGGTTTTCATAACAGCTCAGTAAAAGGTTACTTTTTACTCTTTCAAAGCCATATAAAATTTCCACTCAGTTTCTTACAGGATCCCATTTTATCTTCTATTACAAGCCAACAGGGATTTTAGTAGAGATTGCTTTAAAAGCCTCAATAATATTATCAACAAACATGAGAGACTATATCCTTGACCAAAAGAGCCATCATTTTAAGCAGCAGCAGTAGAAAAAAAAACTCCAAACAGATACAAGTATCACATTGGGAACTGTTGGTTGTTACCTTCTAGGCGCTCCATCCTCATGGGGTTGAATAATGACCACTTTTACTGTCACTGATGTACGTAAAAGGTCAATCATTTGTTCATGAGTCAAAGTTGCCACAGCCACTTTACAGATCTCAACCAGGCGGCTCCCTTGCCGTAGGCCTGCCTTCCATGCAAAACCAAAGGGCTCCACATCTGCCACTATGCCTTCAAAATTCACATGGAATCCAAGTTGTCCCAACCCATTCCTCCGAAGGGTCATTTCTGTGGTTTCACATCCTCTGGTCACTATCTAAAGCAGTATCAGATTGTTAGGTTATTGTCAGGATGATCACTTCTTTGGACACATGAACAGATCTGTTTTCAAACACTACAAAGCCATGTATGGCTTGACATTAAGTATCTTTATTATATTAACAATTATTTTAACACTTGTTAAATATTGAATGAAGATTTCCGCATAACACAAAATGAACAAAGCATTTCAAAATGCTAAAAATCTTACATGCCCAGAGCAAACAGCTGACCCATGCCAAGTTCCTTCCCCATTGCCCAGCATTAACAATATACCACTTTTATCAAAAACAACTGCTTTAGTTTCAAAACACAAAGCAAGGAAGATGCTGTCCTGTCAGTTACTTCATTCTTGTTGGCTGACTGACTGCAACTGTGCAGCCATTTTTCTTTTTTTCAGTATTAGGCAGCATTAAAGATAACACAAACCAAATTGAGTGAAATGCTTCTGTTCTAGCCACTTTTTTTCCCCTCAAGAACATAGTACTGAAGATAATTTTGATTTATTTTGCCTTGTACTCAGATTCCTAACTACCACCATCTCCAGACATGGACATCACTAAACTGGGATAAGAGTTTTCACATCACCAGGAAATTAATAAACAAAAAACCTACTCTCTTCATATTAAATGAAAAGTAATTCTGTCATTACATACGGTAGGCAAAATCCTTTAAATTTGTACTTTGCTAATCAGGCTTATTTCTATGTACTATGTAAAAAGTTCTCAACAGTTTTGCCTCATAAAAAATAATCATACAATAGTGGAATACCGCACCAGACTCAGAAGACCAAATTCTACTCTGCATTACAAGGTAAGTTTGTGAGCTATCCTAACATTCCCTTCTGTCAGTGACACAAAACCAGTATGTATTTTAGCTGTATTAGTACAATTAGAACAGAAAATAAAGCTCTGTGAAACAACATTATAAAAAAAAAAAATCTGTGTTCGTAATGCATCTTTCAAAGATCTCACAGTGCTTTATAACATCAAGGCAAATATCCACTCTTTAAAGATGCATGTTACAACGCAGATCAAGATATCTTCCCAGGCACATGCTGCATTAGGAGCAGTTCCACAGCACACCTGGTTCCACAGTGGTGTTCATGCTGTTTATGGCTGCTTTCAGCATGCCTTACAAAGATACACACGTTACTCAACCCTAGACATCTAATTTAAGGCGCTTAAATTAGGAAGCTAGTGTCCTTTATAGTCCGTTGTAACCCTTTGCAAAGGTTGTCTTGTAGCTTGAGCTTAATTCAGGAAGCTATTTTGCTTACTTCAGCCAGAATCTGGGTAGTCTAGCTCACTAGTTCGTCTTGTGCTTCCCATAAAAGCATGACCCAACCTATCAGGGCTGCACGATAAAGGAGTGGGACTATGCAGCTAGTGAGATGTTGGCACTGTGACTGGGTAAAGTTGTCACAAACCCACTCCTTTCACTGCCTGAGTCAGAGGCAGTTGACTAGGTACAGTTTCATGGGAGGTTTCAACTGATCTCAAACCCTATTACCTTTATTCTGTCCCTTTTATCACATTAGCACATGCAGACATATCAGAGAGATGATATAGCTGAAAAAAGAGTGCTTTTTAAAATAGTGTTCCAACAGGGTGGTGTGCAGGGAGTGGATGGGACTATCTCCTTCACTGGCAACTGTTATGAAAGTACGTCTCCATCTTTGACAAAGAAACTTACACACATAGCAACTATTAAGCTGTAAGTTACTTTTGTAACTTCCTTTTTTACACTTCCTGTTTAACAAATCTTAGTCTAAGTCTCTTACAGAGTCAGGGATGAGAGGCCTAACTTATACTCCCCTCTCAATCCACTGGCTGACTGGAAAATATTTGGAGTGTTTGCGTAACTTATGTCTGCAACTTGGTCAGTGACAGAAAGTCATGGTTTTCAGTTACTGTAGCAAGTTTTAAAGTACTATTGACTTTATAGAATATTTCTTTATGGATATCTGTCACTCAGCACAAAAAAAAATTAGAACTTACATACATGAAAACAAAGTGCCACAAAACCATGAGGTATTGTAAGTTTGCGGACCTGAGAGGGCTGGTCCATGCTCATGCTATTAACCTAAGACAAAGTAATGAAACAGTTCGCCCTCATTCATTGAGAGCTAATCTTCTATGAGTGGTAAAACACTGGAGAAAGATCTTGCAAAGATCTGATATTCTAAAAGTAATTTCCTGGCAAATTGAGGCTACTTAAACTGTAGGAGTCTGATTTCATAAACTTTACACTTATTTATAAAGACACAGGCTTCGAAGTTAAAATGTCAAAGCCGTTCTTCAGAGTAGACTTTGGATATCTCGAGGTTTAGTTTACAAAATCATAATCTGGGTTTTACTATCAAAAAGGCAACCATTTCCTTTGTCATTAGCCAGCTCTGAGATTTTGGTATATTTAGAAGCTTTCTATTCTAAACAGAACTTTCTGTTGTGTTTATAACTGTGCATATTGTATTAGAGCTATAAGGCATGCTGATGGTACTAAGCTTTAGCTCTTTCTTTTTTTCCAGCTCTGAGGTTCACAGCTCTTCAGTCACAACTAACTTTCAACAAGACTTTCATAATTTATGATATATGGAAAAGAAATTTTCAGCTCTTCATTGGTTTCCATACATGTCTGTCACAAGTTTCTAAAATATATATGATATTCAGTTATGCAGTGAAAAAAACAGTCGGGAGTCCAGCTGAGGGATGTAATTTCATCTTTATGAAACTACACAATATTCTTTTTGGGAGGCAGACATCTCTTTATCACCATGCCACGATTACACAATACTGCAGAATGGCTGCACCAGCCAAAGCACATGGATCTTCCCAACTCAAAGCGGTCAAAATCCCTTCTTCAAGTAAGTTAAATATTCAAAGGTTAAATGAGAGGGAAGAGAAACATTCTTGTCAAAGATGCATTTACCCTAAATGGAAAGGATTCCAGGAGATCAAGCTCTCCACGAGTATATCCCAGGAAAGGTGACACTGCATGTTACATAGTAATGTCACAGAAAAACATAGCGCTGCTCCACTTCAAAATAAGTCTTCCTGCTTCCTTGGCTGCTGATTCACTGAACATAAGAATGAGGCTATGCATGAACTAAGAGTCAGTTTCTCTGAATGCACTTAATACAGGTGAAATTAAAAGACTAAGTCTAAGTCCAAGTCCCATGAAGAAGGTGAGGAGTGTTTTTAGAATACAGGTTTTAAGGAAATTTTGTCTATTCAGATTCTTGTCTAAAGATCCATCCAGGGTTTTCTTTTAACCTGGTATCACTCTGCCATTCTCTGTTACCCTAAAGCTCAGAACCACTGCTTTTTCTGCTTTCAAACGCAGCCTGCTAAGTTCATCTGTAGTTTGCTTTTGCTGCTCTTTCTACTTCATAGCACTAGTTATTCTTCCCCACAAATACAGATCTGACTCCCGACTGACAGATGCCAGCTCTCTGTTTTAGTCCTGAATTGATTCTTTTGATTCAAACCGAAATCACAGTCTCAGCTTTCCACATCTTTGCTTTATCTGGATTTTCAGATAGGCTTCCTATTCATCTGCATGATTTAAAACCAGGCAATAAAACATGACTATTTCTTTGACAAACTCATTTAGTAACTGCAACATTTTAATCAGTGGTTTTAAGAAAAACTTTTACTAGTGACTGAAAAGAGTTAATCATCTGGTCACTGAAGTTTGGTATTACATCACAGTTTGAGCTTTCAACTTCAGCATCTGCTTGGCACATGTGGTTGTTGACCTTACCTTTAAGTTATGAATCACTTAAAAGGTTTTTAAAGCATGCATATGAAATGTGGAATCAGAGTTTTAAATACTTTTTAGTGGTTGTAATGGTCATCTCTGAGCTTCTATATCAAAATGTATATAAGCACTGTAGAAAGCCTTCAACACCATAAAACAACTAAGGACGAACATTAATATGCAGCTTTCAAAAGAGAAGCAGCAAAGAAAAAGGAGAAAAATATGAGGTAAGAAACAGGGATGAAAAAAGTATTAGAAACAAGTAATGACATCTAACTCTTTAAAGCAATGTGAAAGTTGGACAGATGTCAGTGAAAGAGAGAAGGCAGAGTGCATTTGAGAAGAGACTACAGCAAGGGAAAACAAAAGCTTAGCTTTTCAATCCTAATTTCAACACTGAAACCATCCATGGCCTTGGGCAAGTCTATCAGATTATTGGTATCAGATTCCTCACCCCTGAAAATAGGTGGTAACACTTATCTTGTATGTGCTGTGAGAATTGTTGTTTACAATGCTTCCTGAAGATTGAAAACACTCTCTAAGTATAAACATAGGACATTTTAAATTATATTTAAGGAGATGTAGACAAGTAACTCTTCATAAAAAATCAGGAATTCCAGTTTAGAAACTGTACTTACTTCAAGTCTTTGAACAATTTCTCTGATGTCTTCAGTACAATTGTCTGCTGCAGACAGAAGAATACATTCTCCTCTTTCATAAAATATTTTGATGCTCATTAATCCAGATGTCCATCCAATAACATCTCTGCAGGAGCAGTTAAACACAACATTTTTTGATTCCTTTTCAATCAACATTATAAACTCATTGGAGATTCCAAGGAGACATTCAATATCAGCAGATTGGCCAAAATCTCGTGCAATCACGTTCCACATAATTGCTCCAACACTGAATAGATGTGCATCTTTCCTTGGTTTCACTTTTTCCTTTTTCTTTGCCCCTAAAGTAATAAAGCTAAACTTTGCTGAAGTATCCACTGTAGCTGTGGTAACAAAATTTTCTGCCAGATCTTTCAAGTATTCTTGACGTGTCCTTGTGGCCATAGCTCGAAATTTTTCTGACTTATGTGCCGCATTTTCAGCATTAATAACTTTGGCTAAAAGGAAGTCCCTAAAGACTGCTGATTTGGGGAACGTTACTCCTTTGGGAATGGGTGGACCAAATGGAGGTACATCTTTTGATCGTGAAACACCAACACTGGAAACAGAAAGAAAAAAACACAATGGTTAATTCCTAGAAAAAGATCAAATAATAAGTAAAACTGTGATCTGTCCAGTCCACTTACACAGTTGGGTTTAGCTTTTACATGTCAATTTTCAGGTATTTTATACACACCAAAGAACACTGATTGGGTTGTTCGTTTAAAAATGGCTTTTTTATTTTAAATATATGAAAGACATTATGGATGTAACTTACTAACATTAAAAAAATACCAAGGATAACTTTTCTTAGGGTGTTGCTATCTTCCCTTTTTAACGGAATAAATACAAAAATGCTTTGTGAGACATAAATGAGAGAAGTGTTTTAAAAATTATTTTTATGTAAGTCTGAATATAATTTTCATCTGTCATTCAGATGCATGACCTTAAAACCAAGAAATATATCAATAGAAACAGAATTTACTTTAATCCTCAGACATTTAGCTACAATAAAATATGAAGATGAAGAAAAATTACTGGAGTCAAATGTGTCTATAATGGGAGCATTCTGCACCTGTTTAAGTTGCCTACTCTATGTTGATAAAATTTCAAAATACTTGCAATTCTTGATATGGACAGTTCACAGCAAGATGTAAAAGAAATAGGAATATTTTCTCATTGATACAATTATACCTACAACTGATACCTAAATAAAGTATTTCAACTGAAGAAGGATTTCAAAATACAGTGCATACAACATACAACTACTGCTAGTTTGAAATGCAGTCACATTTGGGATGACAGACAGACGTCTTTTAGCAATAAGAAAAATGACTTATGAAATGTTATGTATTAAACACAAAAAAGCTACTGAAACAAGATCAAGTTCTAAAAGATAGCTTCAGTTCTAAAAGACAGCTAGAAGACAGTAATACGACCCAACCTCATGAAGTACTTTAATTTCATTCTAAACAATGAGTAAATATAATGCACACATGCTGAACCTGCACCATTATGTTTCAAGCCCTTATCATTATTTGCATAATTGCCAATCAGTGCAGAAGTACGCTTCCACAGTGGTTACCTTACTAGAATTCAGGCTGCGATAACTTAAATGTGAGAGTTAAGGTCATCTGAAATTTGAGATGGTTTTATACTCTCCAAAATCCTCATTCATGTATTTAGAGGCCAAGACTTATCCCAGTGTTATATTGTCATACTCACAGACTTACACACATTAATAGCCTTCTGAAATCCTTTATTTTAAATCACTTTGTTTCTAAAAGGAAATATGCATTACAAATTCAAAATTATTTGCAGACATAATAGAAAATTTTGTTTTCACTAACTTGCTATATCCCCATTTTGTGCTCAATCAACAACACAGTTCTGCACATACCCATTTAAGGCTACGAACTGCGCCTCATGACTCCAGATGTGTGCAAGGGAGACACTGGGGTATCAAACTCTCAGAAAACGTAGCAGAAATTTTTAAATTGTCTACATAGTATCTCTAGGAAATATTAAACTGTTAGAAGAGACAGTTCCGTTGCAGTCTTAGTAACAAACTTAATTAGTTATAAGGCTCTACTCACCTATAGCACACATTTTCAGTGCAAGGATTATGCACTTTGACTATCACAAATACATGTTGAAAGTGGGAACGAATATTTTTTGGAGTAAAAGGAAGTGCTCCTGGCTCTTGGAAGACAATGGTAACTATGTCATTTCCTATATGCCTTTTCCTTAGCAGCTAGACAAGAAACATGTGTTGAAAAATAAGTTATTAAAAAAACGACAATTTCTTCATTTTAGAATAATAATTAAAAAAAACCAAAAAACAAACCAAAATAAATTAAGCTTAATTGTTCAGAAATAACTTTAGTTAATCATATCCTGCATAGCTACTGATAAAGGATATTGGACTGAACTGCAAAAATGTAAAGAAAGAAAATTTGGTGAAGTTCACAAAAATACTCATGAGCTCTCCCACATCCCAGCATTAGTTCTGCATAGTTTCTGCTCATTTCTCTTTTATTTTATGAGAAAAACATGTATTTCTCTTAATTTAGTGCATCACTCTAGTAATAAAAAGTTACATCAATTGACATTTCTCACTATGCAGAGAACCGTACATCAGTTCCCTCTTTACAGTGTAGTATTTACCTCTGTATGAAAAATAAAATATTGCTTTATATAAAAAATAAAATATTGCTTTTAGTTTTCAATAAACCCTAGTTTTCTATGTTGCATTTTTATTAAACATTGTCCTTAATATTAGAACCTTGATTTTTTTTCAAATAGATTATCATGAATGCTCATCACTAATTTTAATAACTGCATACTTGAGTAACAGAGCTGAGACTCATGGAGAGATGGTAGCTATTAGAAAACTCATTGATTAAAAACATTCTTGTAATTGGTAGCTTTTATCATCAAAATATATTTAAGGAATAATGTAAAGTACAAAATCACTGTTACAGGCTAAAACTTAATAAAAACTACAAAACATATCTAGTAATAAGGGACTACTTCTCTCTCTCTCCCACAAAAATCTACAACAAAACAACAGAGTAAAATGATGCTCACTTTCCTCATGGAACCCTATTTTACCACTCAAATTTTGTACACTTTTTTCTTAAATACCTTTGCTTATATAACTTCCATGTATATTACTAGATGGAAAAAAGTAGTCTGGCATGTGCTACATTTTATATCCAGCCAGTCTGCCAAAGACCTTGAATTGTCAACTAACAGCATGCAGACACTTGAAGTCTTACCTTCAAGTGTAACTAAAAAGGATTACAGACTAAATTTATTTGAAAACTTTGACTGAACCAGTAAAAATTTCTCTATTGAGCTAATTTTATAGAACATAATCTTTCTAATAAAAGAGTATTTGCTTGTATTTCCTCAGTTCCATTAAAGTCAGTATTTCAGCTACCAACAAAAAACCACAAAGTTGCACATGCTAAAAGATCCATGAGTATGTTTCATTATACCTCTTAAAATACACAAAGGATGGAATTATGAAGGTAGTAAGATGGGCCAAAGCAAAAATTTTAAAGCACTCTGTACATCTATATTATTTTAAACATAATCAAAATCTCAATTGCAGATTAAAGAAATAAGACTTCTGATGAAACTTTAAAACAGATACAAGAACAGAAAATATTATTTGGTATAAGTCAAATGGCTAGTCAAGTTTTCAGTTGTTAACACTAAATTAAAAATAACTGTCTATTTGAGCAGTTTATGATATACATCCTGTTGGGTACAAATTACAATGGAAGTACACTGCATGGAACTGATCACGGAACTAAATGTGTCAGGTATGCTTTAACCTCCTGAGCTACTGAAGTGTACAATTAGATCATAGTAGTGAAGCACAAGTTCATGTTTAGAGGTTATTATTATCTCACAGGTTGGAATTTATACTACAGTTAAATTTGCAAGAAACCTTCCAATTATGAGGTACAAGGTGATTAATTTCTGCCTTTGTTATATAACTAACTGCCCAATTACTCTTGCTATAGTGGTTTATGCCTATACATTTCCACAGAGCAAAATTACAAAAATTAGAAAGCAACTAATTAAATTTATTTCTCAAGACAATCACTACTGTCAAGAATACTTTCTGCTTTTGTAGACTTCTTTAGGAGGTTCTGCTTGCCATCACAGGTTGCTTAAGCAAGAACAGTAGTCACTTAATAAGAGGTAAGTTTTGGCAATGTTTTAAACTTTACTAGTAAAACCAGTCTTTTCTAAATTATGGCAGTTCACATATCCTATCCCTAAACTATTTTTAAGAGCTTAAACCTCTAAGAGGTACAAAA
The DNA here is from genome assembly GCF_000710305.1 of Buceros rhinoceros silvestris. Classification (NCBI taxonomy): domain Eukaryota; kingdom Metazoa; phylum Chordata; class Aves; order Bucerotiformes; family Bucerotidae; genus Buceros; species Buceros rhinoceros. The sequence goes on from NW_010429572.1 coordinate 90,174, forward strand.
ATAGGAAACAGGAAGTCAGGTCATCAGTTTTAAGAACCTTAACAAGCTTGCAGAGATCTTAATGACTTCTTCAACATTTTAAAATAAAATCAGTGTAACACTGTTGTAAATGTCATGCATAAGTGGTTAGTGAACTTCAACACAATGCAAAGGCAAAGCACAGTCGTGCCTGTGCACAGAGTATCATAATGTAAAGAACTTCAAAAGGGGAGAGAAGTAAAGTGGGGTGATCTGAAACATGGAAAGAAGTGCTCTGGATAGGATAAAGGAATAGGAAAAGAATAAAGTATTGAATGGAAAAGGAGAGAACACATACTTCTCTGGGAAATGTGAGATAAGAATAGCATACTGAAAATGAAAAAGGAATTGAAGGAAACTGGAACTAAGCAAAAAGATCTACAGGAGAGCCTTTTCTAGTTCCCATTCTATAACCTATATTTTCCTCCCAACTTTTACTTCCTAGGTTTTTTTCAGGTTCTCAGTTTCCCCTTCCTCTCCCATTTTGAGGTCTGCTCAGGTTTGGGGGGTTTAGGGGGTTGTTGTATTAATGACTTTTTATTTTTCAGTCTGCCTTTCTAACATACTCTAAAGAGTCTCATGCCAGTGCAGAGCATGACAGAAACTCTCAACAAGGTTCACAGGTTACAGAGGATTACTTATATTAAGGAAATATCTAACACACTTTGACATTCTTCTAGCATCAGCCAAAAGGAAATCAGGGAAGTTTCATGTAAGAATACAAGACACGGAAAAGTGGAGACTGGTAAGGAAAATATGTTAGAAAAGCAGAATCCATTAGATTAAAATTATTTATATCAAATAACAGTTATTATATTGATTTTGAAATTTTAACTATTCAATTCTTAATTTTCAGATATGCACCTCTCAAGAAAAGTACTGTTTTAAAACTTCGTATATTTACAGGTTATGCCCAGTCATAAAAATCTACCCAGTTCGAAAGGATTTTCATTTCCTAGTCAAACTGCAAAACAAGAAGGAATTCTTACTGAAATAGCAGTGAAATACATTCTCCATTACGTTGATGAAATGTTGAGTCAAATAAAATCTTTGAACTTACTTTAGTATTTCTAAATAAATTTACTAAATTTATTTAGTACTTATTAGTATTTATTTATTACTAAATAAATGTAGTATTTCTAAAATAAATGGTTTCAAAAGTTTTATTTTCAATTTGTGTTCTTACCGAGTACCAAAATCAGAAACAAACAGCTAAAAATATGACATCGAATCTGTTTAAACTGAGTTTAACCCCATGTCTTGTTATTCCGACCATTCTAACAATAGCTTAAATTCAACAAGTTTATTTCATTATTGCATATCTGTTTCTTTAAGTTTTCATTAAACCAGGTGAAAACTGATTATTTGAACTGATTTGGATTAATCAGGTCTGACCATGTGTACACAAGCAGACTGCAAACATGTGAATGGGAAGCTTGCACGGGAACAATTTGGAAAGGGATGTCACGAAGGAAAAGTTTAAAGGGGAAAACCTTGAGCTATGATTTGAAGAAAAGGCCAGTAAAGGAAACAAAACTGGCCACACCAGGGCTGGTAGTCTTTTCTGTCCTAGGGAAGGAGCAGCTGACTTGAAAGTTCCCAGCCTATGTTGCAGCCAAAGTGAAAATTACCTTGCTCTTTGGATCTCTTGATGGCTCTAAAACTAGAGGGATGTCCTGATCAGGGACCAAGCAGGGCGTAGTTATGTCCTGGAAGAAGCAACAGACAATTCTGGTGTGGCCCATTTTTGGCTCACAGGTACTTGGACCCTAAGCAATGCTCACTGCTTGCTCGTTGTAGGCCACAGTCCTAGATGATAAAGAGTCACCTTGCCCAGTCCTTAGCAAACAAGGGACACAGGGATAGAATGCAGTAACGTCATTGCCAGTACACACACAATATGGAATAACTATTGAATGGGGGGGTCTTCATTGCTAACATAACCTGAAAAGGTTCTAACTTCCCTTTACTTGGGTACGTAGAGTTAGAGAGCCAAACCCTGAAGAGACAAACAACCTTCATATTCCACAGCATCTGTAAGTCTCTGTCGTCTTTGAGCACAACTGATGCAACTACATCTGTGGTCTTCAGCATCTAAAACGTCTCAAGGAACAAGAACTAATTGAATTCTACCCTAGCTTGTGAGGAACAATGCTGTTGAAATATTTCATGCTTCCATATGTATTTTGAAACTAAACAGTAAGAGCAGAAAATTAAATAATGATTATAGATCCCTTTTGCACATTAAGGCTGGCTAAATTCTGGTCATTTGGGTGCACTTGTCACATTTCGTTAAGACTCTGTCCATGCGGCGCAAACGATGCTAGTTCCCAGCACCTAAAAAAATAATGTGGTGGGTCTTCAGATTGTATAACACTTGAACTTGGAAAACTGCCACATTATTTTGATCCCAGGAAAACCATGAATAACAATACGGTGCTTCTACTAAATGCTGAACCCGTTAAAGTGACAATGATGAGAGCTTACTAAAACACTGTGGAAAGGAGTGCTTACTAAGGAAAACCATGGAAGATAGGAAGATTTTACTGTACACAGGAATCATCACCTGACTAAAGAAAGACACATAAGGAAATCATGAGAATGAAAGGAAGGCACAGGAAGAGGCAAAAGGACAGTAATGGGGGGAGTTGAGCAACAGAGCAGTGAAGATGACAAACAGCAAAAGTTATGAAAATTAGTGGATCATGGCAAGAGCATACCCTGTTCTCACAAACAAGGGGAAGTCATGACAGACAACAGAAGTAATAAACTCCAAGTAAGGCCATATTCACTGTCAGTGCCTGTGATTAGCTATGAAAACATTACTTCTTCCTTCCAAAGCAAGCTCATTCAGTGTATTATATCTTCCTAATACTGTACAGTTTTCCCTATTTACATGTTACAAGTCAAAGACTGTTATGAGCGATTACAGACAGAACTCCTAGTGCGTTTACTAAATTAATCCTGTACTGTAACAATGTGAAAGTGAAAGTTTAGAGATGTGGAGCAATCTCAAATCAGTGATGATGATCCCATACCTTGCTTACTAGCTATGGCACAGTTCAAGGTGTGATATAGCTGAACATTCTGTCTTCTAAAAGCCACACATTTTAAGTTGTGAGTCATCTAAAATTTTGTATTATTCATATAGATTCCTAATTTAGTTTGTTTAAACCACATCTAAATCCTAAGTGTAATGGAGTAATAGTTGCAGTTGTCTAACTCTTCACTTTAAACAGTTCTTCAAACAGTTGGGAATATTATGCACTGACTATTTAAAATACATAAATACATTATACACTTTCTTTCATTTCAATTTTCATTTATTGTTTCTCAAGAATTTTAATAATTTTATTTTATCTTTTTCCTGATGCCTTGACACATCTCTTTTTCTTCGCATGAAGGCCTATTGATAGGGTAGACATAAAAGATACAACTCACATACAGTTTAACAATCAGTAACCATCTTTCATGTGCTGTTCAAAGAAAGTGAGATAGCATCTTTATTTCATGACAACCCTCCAAAATGACTGAAGTTTTTATATCTTGCATGGGGATGAAAGAATATTCTAAAACTAACCAAATAAATCCAACACATATTTCTGCAGACGTAGAAAAATGCAAAGTAGTGGCACAAATATGAACTATCATCAGCCTGACCTAGAAGCAATTCTACTGCTTTTATTTAAGAGTTAATGTTGATATATTATACCAAATGCGCTTGTACTTTTTAATTCAGTCACAAGAAATACCCAAGACAGGCAAGACAGAGTAACCTTACTGGTGCACTTTGGATGCTGTGCTGGTTTTTAGCCATCCTTAATGCTTTAAAGATATTCTGAATTATTATATAAGCAAAGGGAATTCTCCAGAAATAAGTACACTGCAGTTTTATGTCTTCATAAGCAGACACCTTGAAGGATACATTTAAGCATTTATTACTAAGCTGACACATTAATAAACATTTCAAGATCTGTAATATAAGGATTAAGTGGAATCTTTAAAAAATCTTATTACATGCATATTTTAACCATAAGACTACTTTCAAGCTTCATTCCATTCAATGTTTAATATATATAGAAGATGTAAATCCAGTCCAAACTGAAAATAACTCATTCACCACAGGCAACATTATCTTTTAATAATATCATGGAATGGGGGAAATAGAACAAATTCCTGAATTATATAGTATTAAAATCCTATGAGATTTCTAATGCCTTATAATATTTTAACAAAAAACAAAACATAACCCACAATTGAGTCATACTCCACATAAACCAATTCAGTTTTAAATCAGTATTACTAAAAAAAATAACCTCAATGTCAAACATTTATAATGTAAAATTACAATGAAAAGTATAAGAACATACCTGTTGCCTGTTACTGGGCATGTATGGAAGCATTGTTGATACATGAAACATTAACTCATAATCTTTATAGGTAGTATAGAGGGAATGAGTTCCCGTTGAATCAGCTGAAAATTAATTTAATCACAAGAAGGTCAGTAAAACAGAACACTCATAATACTGTTTAGGACACCACTCTTTGCATGCTATGATTTAAATCTACTAATACAATTTAAACCTATCAAAAGAACAAAACCAGTTTGTATCAGCTAACTATTTAATTTCATATTATGACATAGAAGGGTCCTGCAAGAAATTGTCTGTTTATGAGGCCCAAATGATCTAATTTTAAATATATTGGCATTTCATAAAAAACAAACGAACACTGAGCTACTTGAGTTTATTTTTATATATTTTCATTATTTAAAATACTAATAAGGACAATTGACTAATCCCATACTTAACCACAAATAAACTGACAATGCTACTTCAAACCTGACATTAGCATATACTGCAGACCAGACAATTTTAAAATGTCAAATACACAATACACTGTAGTACAATGTCAAATAATTTTATTTGGAATTTTCAGATCTTTAAAAATTATTGAAATATATTTCATATATTAAATGACCTGTTTTTTTTTTTCTTTAGGAAGTTTTTTAATAGAGTTAGCATTTCAGAATGTTTACAGCAAATTAGATGAGTTCTATTCTCTAGTCATAAGTTAATCCTTTCTATTCATCTTTTTTAATATGTATGGTTTATTTAAGTAAGTACAATTAACTTTAAAGCAGGAGGTTGGGAACACCTTATGGAGCCAAGAGAGCTGTGAATTTTTCTTCTCTTTTCCCATGTTCATTCATTTTAAAATATAATTTTGTATTATTTACACCAATAAACATTCTGCAGCACTCTTTCACACACTGTTTAAGATTTTGGCATTTCGTTTAGTTTTAAGTATTAACTGTATTTCAAAAAGAAAATTATGATAGTTCTGTGGGTAAATGTACGTAAACATACACTTAAGTAAAATTCAACAGCAACCATACTGTATCTGTAGCCTTAATCTGAAAATACTTATGTGAATGTATTATTTTGAACATATCCATATTACAACTGGCTTCATCAGGTATGTCTGTACAACAGTAAAATTAACTGCATTTACTAATATTGATTTAATATAAATTATAGTTATATAAGAAATAGGGACCACAGTTTCCACTGAAGTTTCTTACTTAAATGTTGCTAAAGAAAGCAAACATTGCACTCCGGTCTTTTAAACTCTTTGTTGAAAATAACTCCATTATAACCTTTCCATTGCATTTTGGAAAGACAGAGTTTTGAAGAGATAGAAGATGAAACAAATTATGTTGTGAAATACAAATATCTGCCTAAACCACACTAATGTCAGCAACTGTACTCCGTGACCCTTTCTGCAGTTAGATATTAAATAAAGTCAAAGGTCTTGAACAGATACTGCGCAAAACAGTCCCTTTACTTATTACAGAAAGGCAGATTCCTTACCCTTAAATCAACGTCTTGCTTAGCTGAATACTTTTGTCTTAGCACCTGGACTTTGGAAATGAGCTAGCAAGTATTTTCTTCTGAAAATTAGTCCCTTACACTAAGCAAGTTGAAATCTTCTAATTCAACAGATGCTTTACTGAACACCTATTAAGGCTCACTGTGATTAAATTTACATAATAGGTGCTACTTCAAACATTACTCTGCTGACAATGTGAAAACCAAACATATCTGGGCTGCCATTTTTGCACCTCGTTCCTTTCTGAACATTAGTTTTATCTCACAAAGTTTGAGAAAAACTTGCTAAACCTTTTTTCAGTCATGAAGCATTCCAGCTTTTCTACTAAAAAGCACTTTTTAGTGAACAAAAGTGAAAGAGCATTATACCTCTGTAGATAAAAAAATTTCCTCAATTTATTTCACCTTAACTTCTCTCATTACAGGTATAAGGAAATTAAATGCAAACATAATCAAATTTATCCAAAATATAATCCATAATTAAAGTCTGAACATTACAAATGAGGATATTAATGTTCCAATAATGTAATACCTCATTTCTAATAGATTGATACGGTCTAAAACATATACTAAACAGATTATATAGCATTTGAATTGTTAAAGTTTCCTCTAATTTTCTTATTTCTTGATCATGGGATTTAGAACTGCATGCCATTAAAAATGCTCTAAAGAAGGTCAGAAGAGAGTCTGTAGTTAATATATTCCACATGTTCTTCATTTGCACTGGGTCTGGCTTGGATGGCGTTACAGCAGCCCACATGGTGCTCTGTTTTCTGTATGTCATCACAGCAGTGTTGATAGCACACCAATGTTTTAGCTATTGCTGAATAGTGCTTGCACAGCATCACGGCTTTCTCTGTCTCTCACACCGTCCAGCACCCCACCCCCAAGCAGTATTCCAGCGGCGGGCAAGACTTTGGGAGGAAACGCTGCTAGAACATCTGACTTGAATTCACTAACGACATACTCCATACCATGTAATGTCATGCTCTGCAGTAGAACTGGAGTGGGAGGAGTTTTCCGTGGTAGCTGTTGGTCAGATCAGCTGGGCATCTCCACTGGGAGGTGGTAACTGACTGCCTTTGCATTACCTGGTTTGTGGGGGTTTTTTGTTGGTTGGTTGATTGTTATGGTGGTGGGTTGGTTTTTCAGTGTTTTTTTTTTTTTGTGGTTTCTTTTTTTTGATGGGAGGGGATGGGTGGGTGGTGAGGGACTGTTTGGTTTTTTCCTTTTTTTTTTCCCATTACTGAACTGTCTTAATCTCAACTCACAAGTTTTTCCTGCTTTTGCCCTCCTGATTTTCTCTCCCATCCTCTTCGGGGTGAGTGAGTGAGTAAGTGGGTGGGGCTTAGCTGCCAGACAGGTCAACCCACCACAATATTTTACATTCTGTATTCCATATGAAATGGACCAATTAATCATTCATCAAAATATTAAATAAACAGATCAAATTTTATAAAATGAAGAATGCTTTAAAGAAAAAAAAATCACAGCTAGGGAAACATTTGAGTATATAAAAACTTAATATAATGTGAACCATACAACAACTGAGCAAGAAATATTACTGAAACCATTATGCCTACCAAAAAGGTAGCTAATAGTTATGAAATTATTAAGCTATTCTGAATCTGCAGGCAGTCAGATCAATGTATTATCCAATTATAAATATGACATGCAGTAATACTTGTTGTGCCATTATATTAAAAAAACTATAACACAAAAAACATGACAATTAAATCAGTAGTTTAAGTCACGTCTTTGTGAACTTTCTTAATTCCATTCTGTTTGTTGCAAACTATAAGAATATATTATGACAGGCCAACGTCACTAATGTCACACACAGCATTAGTAAAACATTAAAATTATGTTACTGAATGATATGCCCATCAGCAATGTACACTCATACTGAAGCATGGCAAATATAGAAATTGAATTTGCTTGACAGATCAGCATATATTTTCATATGTAAAAATTTCTAGGTGACAGTCGGTCATGCTCTGATTGGGAGGAAAAAAAGCAAAACCAAACCATCCCTCACTCCTTCAAATTTTTTATCCTTTTTTTATCAATTCATCCTAGAAGTCTGACATCCACAGCATGTTAATAAATACTTCTACACATTAATTTGAAAAATGACTTGTTATTCTGTAGGATGCCATAGTCTCTATCAAGCCTGAATTATTAAAGTGAAACAAGCATGGATTTTTTAAGCAAAGAGGCAATAATGTTAATAAAAATAAATGTGTTGCTTATGTGGTTTGATAGGGCTACAGAATTGCAGCTTTCCCATCTTCTAAGCCATAAATTAGAATGTCATAGGATTCAGCTCACTTTTTTCACCATTTCCCAACACTACTAGAGATGAAGAATGTGAAAGACTTCCTGAGTTGCAAAGCTAGCCTCCCTTTATTGCAAAAGCATGAAGTTTTATCGTCAGCTCTGCATGGTTCATTTTCCACTGAGGATTGGCCTTTGGACAGTTTATCTGCACTGGATACCAACCACAATGTCACACACTAGTCATTTCCAAAAATTTCTAAATGAATCATTCTCTCTCCTAATGCCGTACAGGAGATGACAGACCATCAAGGCACTACAAGTTGGATAAGCGAAAAGAAAACCTTTCATGACTATGACACTGATCAGTGTCCAAACGAACAAAAAAAAAGACAATCCAGACATATTCCAGTTAAATGAAGAATGTTGAAGTAGCAAAGACATGCAAGAGATTCCTAGGTGCCAGGCTAGATCAGGTGGATAAGCGGCAGGAACAATACAGAAGCAAATTAGAGTATTTATTGATTCCTAGATCTCTGTGACTATCTGAAAGGCAAAATATCCCTTGCAAGAAAACAAGATCTTCCCTTAATTTCGTTTAAGTAGATCTTTCTAGCTTCCTTCCTGGCAGCTTTTCTCTAACAGTTCCAGGAATTTCCCACTTGGTTAGAAGCATAAGTAGAATACACACACAAGTGGCAGGATTTAATAGTTTAAAAATATGTACTTTGCTAACAAAAGTATTCCTTTTCTGTTATACACATATACAGTATGTAAAAGATATACTACTTTCAAGATGTTAATATGCAAGCTACAACAAAAACAAAGATACAAATCAAATCATAGAATCATAGAACGGTTTGGGTTGGAAGGGACTTTCAAAGGTCATCTAGTCCAACTCCCCTGCAATGAGCAGGGACTTCTTCAACTACATCATGTTGACCAGAGCACCAGTCCAACCTGACCTGGAATGTTTCCAGGCATCTACAAGTTCTCTGTTGGGGCAACCTGTGTTTCACCACTTTCATAATAACATCTTCCTTATATCCAGTCTTTATACCTACAAAAGTAGTACAGTAAAATGAAGTAGATGAATAATTAAGATATCCTTAAATCACAGCTCACAGTAATCAGTTTTCAAAATCCTGTTTAAGCTACATTAAACTAAGAATGAGTTGAGTTAAATGTAAGGGCAGCAGAAAGCAGTGCTAATAAAGAAGTGTGTTAACATACCATTGACTTTAACAGCAATACTTCAGCTCCCATTTTTGCTACAAAAGCCAAGAAATTTGTACAATTAAATTATTATACTATTGCACTTAGGGAAACTAAAAGACCTGAGGAAACGTCAAACAATGTGTTACCAATGTGGTAACACAGTGGTTAGGTAGATGAAAGTTTATCAACTGCTGAATGGTAACATGCATAGTCTGGAGATGTGAGCAACTAGAAAAATGAGAAAAATTGATTGCTCCTCAAATAGAAACATGAATATGCATGTTGATTTCAAAAAAGCACAAAAGTTTAGTTTAAGTAAGGAAAATGGTCCCTTGTCATGATTCCGTATTTTGAAACACATGCCTTTTCTTTTGCCTTTCTAAGGATAAGAAGTTAAAGTGTCCTCGGGAAATTCCAAAATATTTTTTAAAAATACCACTTACATAGTATGATTTTAACTAAGTACGAATGAAATAATTTGCTTTGATTTTCAGTTCAATTAATGCCACTGAAAAGCAAATAACCTTTCAGATAAGGCGTGATACATGCTTTTATCATACGCTTCATCTTCCTCATTTACCATACAATCTTAGTAATCAAAATCCAAAGTCAAGAGCATGAAAAGACAAGATAGCATTTGCAGAAGATCAGCTGAATAATTATAGTTTCTACCATGGGTCGGAAACACAACTTACTTTTATTATCTAGCTGAGCCCTGTATTTACTAAATCCTTTTAGCCGTACTCTCTGGCCCAGCAGATCAAGGAACTCTTCGAAGGCTGGTCCTGCCATCTCATTATTATACATTTCTTCCTCTGTGCTTTGGCCTGCTTTGCAGTAAAGGATACCAATTTTATGTTGAAAACTCAGCTGAAATTAAAAGAAAAAAAAAGGAAAAATTCAGAAGCAAAGTCAATACTAGAAAAAATACTGATGACTAAAATATTAACACTGTTAATAACCCATGGCAGAAGTTATCTGAAAGTGAAAAAATAAGCTCTGATTTGGGAAATTAAGTCACCACAGAAATAATAAGGAAAAAAACCCCAAATATCTTGAAAGGAAACTGGATCATCACTATCCAAACAGATAAAAATAGTACATGAAGATTTTTGACTTATTTATCTATAAAAGCACACTCTATTGCATGTTATAGTATGTGAACTTTAATTATCAATTTTTGTATAACACTTTTTTCTCAGATTCAAAACAAGGTGAGCTTATTTTCCCTTATTTCTACCCCTTAAAGATCAGTGCAGTTCCATTAAGAGAAGCCCTCAAAACAGTAACTTCCGTAATCTTTTCCCCACAAAATCGTTCATTATTAAAAAGTGTTCTCCATTTTTGAAGTATACTTCAAGCCAGAAATCAGATTGCAGTTAAATAGTTTTGTTAAACAGACTAGAATCTCAACACTAAAAAGTGATAAATTACTTCCACAAAAAATAAGTCTAAAAACCTAAGAAGTATAAAAAGAGATGATTACTTCTTGATCTAAGTATTGTCTTGTCGTCTTAGCTTTAACGCATACTTAAGACGACAAACAGGAAACCTCCATGTGAATGGATTCATCCTGATTCTTAAGTGACAACTTTTAGAGGTTCACAAATTGTCAGACCATCAGTCACACCAGATTCTTCTAAGGCATTTATCTATATTCACAATCCAGATCAAGTTTCCAGCTGTAGACTTCTCTTAATTGAATTTCAGGATTAGCGTCTAAAATGCATATTCCGCAAAGACTGTATATATTCCTATTGGAGCAAAGGTGACAAGAACAGTCTGCTTCATCTTAGTCACATGTAACACATGGTCTGCCACCTTAAATGTATTGCAAAACTCAAATCCAGAGACATGCTACTTCACCAGTATTTTACCACAGCAATTTTGAGGAAAAGCTGCAAAATGAGAATACTAAAAGTTCTGAGTCAAGTAAACATACATACATGAAGGAAGAAAGTGTCAAAAATATCATTCCAGACTTGGAACAATCCTTAATCTTCCCTCTTCAACAAATGCATTTTTCCATTCTAAGTGGAGACATCTATATAAGGCAGTCGCCAATAGTCAATTAAAAAAAAAAAAAAAAATCAAACCAAACACAGAGAACCACTACCCAAACCATCACCTCTGAAGAAATAAAAGCTTTGCTTCACTACAGTTTTACTAACTTAGTCTTCTGTGTTTTCATGATGCTACTGCTTTTTTAAGCTAGTATTCTGTCTTTGTCTGCCATGCCATTCAAGATGTAACTTGACAGCATTCTTGGTTTAACTATTTACCTTCATGCACAACCAACACACAAAAACTCCCCAAGATGTCCAAGTTCATGAAGATTTTTGAAGGCCATAGAATCACAGACATTAAAAAAATCTCATGTCCAAAAAGCAAATGTATTAAAACGAAGTAAGAGGGAAATGCTAGACATTTAAAGTCAATAGCAAAACACTTCATAACATCAATTTGGCCTTCTTACCACGAAGTTAAGCCCATCAGCAGGGCAATTTCTTCTCATTTTTACCAGTTCAAACAGGCCAAACTCCATGAGCAGATCTATATTCAGGGCAATGCACACTACCAAATTTGGGCTACTGGCGTAAAAAACCTGCACCGCAGTAGGAATAAGAGTAATGTATTATGACAGACCTCCCACCTCTCTGAGGAGCCCCAATCTATCCTCTCCCTTTGATAACTGCTTTACACAGGCGGTGAGCCTTTGTGGAAGATAGTCTGGCAGGAGGCAGTTGGGAACGAAAAACAGGCTTAGTAAGGACAGGAATGAAGACAGGTGCTGCAATCAGGTTTCACCTGGACAGCACAGAATACAAAAGAACTAAAACTGTGCCAAAGTTTGATGTGGAATGGGAGGGAAGACCATCTGAAATGAAATGCTGATTATCATATGCCAGAATAAATCAGGGAAAGGCAGATTATTTATTTATATATTAAAATTATGTCAACCATTCAATTTGCATCTACTTTCTACCATCATTTTTAAAGACAAAGTTTTAGTCACTTGTTTCCTCCATAATCCATATTAGATGTCACTGAAAACTATGAAACAGGTAGAAAATGAAAACAAAACACATAAACAGTCTTCAGGCTGTTGAGGAACTATGCAAACATTTAATACACTGTTATGGAAAATGAGTATCATTCTGGTGACATTATTAATCCTCTAGATCATGATTCATATTTTTAAATTAATGACACTTCAGCCAGTCATCACCTTCAGTTGCCAAGCATAACTTTTTTTGCATTTGCTTGCTTAATAAACTGAAAGCATCAAGTATGTAAGAGGATTAAAAGCATAAATGGATCTCATGCCAGTTCTATGAGCAGCTTTCTGTCTATGTTCAAGTAATTATCTCATAATAAGGAGCACATAAGATATATTAATATTACATTTTGCCTGGTGACAGCCCATTTCACAACAGGATTTAATTTTCAGAACTGATCACCCAAAATAAAAAGAAATGCCACGTATTCCTGTTTCTCAAAATTAGGCATTGATGATTAAAGAGTTACTTTAGTCAGTTCAATGGACAATCTCCATCTCCAATTTTTGGGAAATACTTCCAGTGAGTTTGGGAAATATTCAGGACAGGTCAAATAAAGTAGTACTGCATAGTCCCTAGAATATACTGCCCCTCTGAGCAGTGAATATTATTTCTTAGATTAACCTAAACTCACTCTGGAGCTCAAACAGGAAAGACAGAGTGGCAGTGTATCAGGAACTCTTGGAGTCTGAACTGAGTGCTTCTGATTTCCCTTTGGTTTTTTTACTACGAGAACTGAAAAACACAATAGAAAATAAGGACATTTGGCAAAACGAATTTTGCCAGCCAGTTAAAAGTCCTCCTCAAAGACTACAGTGAACAAAAGTAGCAAAATATACATACAAAACCACCTTAACAATTCACCCAAAAAAGCAGTTCTCTTCCTTTGTCTACATTTACTTGTCTTTGATCAAATGTTACAGCCACAAAAGGAGACAGAAGAACTCTCATAGACACCACCGATGTTAGACACAATTGCTACATTTGGAACTGAATTAGTATTAAAAAAAATTAATTACATCTCCATCATAATAAACCAGAACCATCAGCTGATTCAAGTTCAAAAGATAGACAGTGACTTTTCCCTAGAAAGTCCAACCTTCACTTAAAATGATTTTCTTTTAAAATATGGTTTTAAAAATGGATTTAAAAGCTATTACAAGCCTGTCCTTCACAAAATATTCAGACACTGTAAATTTAATCACTAGCTGTGACTGAAGCAGATTCACTTTATTGAACCCAATAAGTTTCACTATTTTCTCTCCAAATTTAAGCCATATGAATATTTTATTGCCATGCAATTAATCAGGCTCAATGACAATTTCAGTTCTTTGAACTCAGAAGCATTCTACTCTAGTAAGACCCATACAGATAGTGAAATTCATTTCCTACTAATGTTAAAAGTTTAGTTATATTTCTTTTACTCACCTAAAGAGAACCTCCATAGATTGGTATTTTCACAATATGCAATGTATTGTAAAAGTAATTTTCTTAGAAAAGCAAACATCATTTTGTCAATGAAAACTCACAAGTATCTCCAAAACCAAGGAAGTAAATGGTTTGCATTACAAAATCATGTTTATTAACATTGCCTGCAAAGCACTTCAGGTTTTTTGTTGGTTTTTGTTTTTTAATCAATAGTCCTTAAACAAAAGTCATGTGCTACATACCCCTTGTTCATCCAGTTTAAGCAGCTGTTCAGGTACTTTTGGTGAGTTGGAAGCCTGCCTCAGGCACTGAATGCTCAGCTCTGGTATTACATACTCTAGTACCTCTTTGAGAGGCAGGCCTCTTGCTGTGCCATGCCGAGCAGTGGATGGTATAGCATCTTCTAAAATTGCCCCTCTAAGTGTAGTAAGCTGCAGTAAAGGTAAAACACAGAAACTATTTTCAGTTCTAATACTACAATGACTTTTAAAGATATCAAGTTCAGGTTTTATCAAATCATAGGAAAAAGAATGGAAGAAAGAGTTCCCTATTTTTATTTTTTTTAACCACTAAAAAGACTACTAAAAAACTTTTAAAGAGCAGACAGGATCTTATTGTCTCAGTGAGAAATATATTTTTTGATTGAAGAAATTAACTGACGATCTTATTAACTAATTCTAATTCCTGAGACAACTACCTTTTTTGGAAAAAATATTTAGAACACCAGGAAAACTAAAAATTGTTAGTTTTAATGCCATACTATTGTAGCAGACATAGTATTTGAAAGTGAGGTTGGACAGGTGAGGTAAGTCACAGCTAATGGCATCTTCATTTAACCCATCCACCAATTTTTTTAAGCCATATTGCTTTATCTTCATTGGATTTGGAAAAAAGAGAGTAATTTCTTACAAGTGAGACAGCTGAATCTCCTCTCCATGCAGGCACACAGAGGCACCCCTTTTTTTGGCAATCAAAACCCTAGTCTAAAAATAATTTTTTTCCTGTTTGTAAAACAGAAATAAATATGTGTTTGTAAAAGCATATGAGCCGAGACGTATCAAGAGCTAACCCTTCACTATGTCCTAATCACAATAAAGAGCAATAGTCCCAAGGATTATGAAAATTTATAGTTGCTTGCTACAATAACATTATCTATTTTTCATACAAATCACAGCTAGTTGCTATGATAAAGAAGCAACACTAATTCACTTGAAATAGAAGTTATGAGATGTGTCCTTCCATAACAATCACAAGTGAGCTATTTTTCTAAATAGGACAATTATTTTTATCAACATATGAATATTCCTTCCATAAATCATGTATGTAGATGTATATAAAACATCTCACAGAAAAAAGGCTCTAAGAAAGTACTTTGAAGCAAAACAGACATACAAGTAAGTCATAGTACTAGCTTTCATATTTTTCCCTTCCCTTTTTCCCCTACATTTCTTAATTTTTTATTTCTATCATTAGAAACTTAACATCAAGCAGCTTGATCCAAACTTATCTTCAGCTTTCTTCTTATGATCTGTTCCCTTCCTTGCCCCTAGCATGTCCCTTCATCAAACAGAGAAAAATCATACGCAGTACAGAAAAGGAAAACTTTGTTCCAAAAGCAACTAGATCTACTAACAGTACAAGAAACACCCCTTTCCCATTAACAGATTTATTTTCTAAGTTAGCAACATATCCAGTGACAAACAACTCGCATCCTAAGCTCTAAGTTTAACTTTCCAATTCCTTTCCAGAATTACTGAAAGGACATTACCTCACTTGTCCTGAATACTATACGATAGTTGAACTGAGATCCTTCTTTCTCTTTGGCATCTTCAACCTTCTCCCTGCGGATGCTGACTGCTACAGGTCCAAGATTTTCATCTATTCCAAAGTAGTTCTGATGCTCTTTTGCACGAGAGTGAATGAAGAGAGAAGAGAATAATGAAATACAAGACTCTTACAAAATGTTCGTTAAATCTTATTAAAAATTCCAGCAATAAGGAAAAAATATTTTTAATTAAGCTATGAGATCTGTAAACACACTGGCTTGTGATCTTCTGAACTGCACAATAAGTTCATAACTCACAAAATGATAGTTCTGATGAGCAGAATGGTCACTCATATATCATAACTCAAAGTACTGCAACTGCTGCTGTTATGAAGCAATTTTTTTTTGCAATTTTTGGTACTATGAAATTATGCTATAAGAAGCTATTTTAGAGAAACTGTATCTACATAAAGCCTTCAACAAAAGCTAACAGTCTTCAAACAAAGTGCTTTCTAGCTTCCTTAATTTCATTCTATTTATTCTTATTTAAAGCTTTAGATTCAAAGCAGCAACTTAGTTTTAACAAGTGGAAACTGAGCCTAGTAACTCTTCAATCTTTGATGAATAGTTAAATTAATCCCTGAGCCAACTGGTCCAGTCTGGGAGAGTAAAGCACTACCATCAAGAGAAAGACCAAGTTAGAGACCATTTAAGCAAACGAGACACACTCAAGCCCATGGGACCAAACAGGATATATGTTGAGGGAACTAGCCGGTGTCACCACTATAAGGCTGCTCTTTATCACCTTTGAAAGGCCATAGTGAGTGGTTACACCCATCTTTAAAAAGGGTGAGAAAAAGAGTCTGGGAAGCTATAGACTAGTCACCACAAAGCTTAGTTCCCAGGGAGATTAAGGAACACATTCTCATGGAAGACATTTCCAGGCACATGAAGGACAAAAAGATGCTTGGAAACAGCCTGCACAGATTTACCAAATGCAAATCATGCAAGACCAACCCAGTTGCTTTATATAATGAGATGACTGGCTTTACGGATGAGGAAGGAGCAATGAATGTCACCTACTTGTACTTTAGCTATGCTTTTTACACAGTCTCCCATAGCATCCGTGTAGCTAAACAGAAAAGACATTGTCTTCATGCAAATTACAAAGTGGACATAAACTGGCTGGACAGCTGGCCTCAAAGGACTGTGATCAGTAATACAAATTCTAATTAGTGGCCAGTTACTAAAAGGTTGATCGAAAGTTAATAGTCAAGCTGTTACTGTTTAATATTTTTTAAAATTATCTAAATGATGGAATGGAATGCATCTTCAACAAGTTCATGTACAAGACCAAGCTCAAGGAGAACAGTTAACGTACTGGAGGTTTGGGCTGTAGTTGGGTGCAATAGGAATAACCTGCAGGCTTTTAACAAATGAGTACTATGTGCATTGGGCAGATACTGAAAAGCATAAATCTTGCAGTATTTTACAAAAGTGGGCAAAGGAGGTTATCTCATCCACATGGGCAGAATCCTGTAGCTGTAGGGTGGCTGTGCTTCACTGTGCACTTTCTCTTGCCCATGGAGGTAGCTGCTGCTGAGATGAGACAGCTGAGCTGCATGTAAAGCAGCTCCTAACCCACTGAAGTTTTCAGCCTGATGTGTAAAAACAAATTATCTCTTTGACAACTTGAAAGAATGGACTGACAAAAAACCCAATGAAGGACAACACACTTCTGTATCTAGAGCAGAACAAGGTCATTCAACAGCGCAAGCTGGGAAACAACTGTCTCAGGAGCAGCTTGGTAGAAAAGTACGGGGGACCTCAGTGAGCAACGGGCTGCACAGCAGCCAGCATAACCCCCCTGAAAGAGGTGAAGGCCAACCACCCTCCGGGCTGAACTAGCAAGAGCATACCAACAGGTCAGGAGAAGACATTGTGCCTCTCTTTTCAACACTTTTGAGGCCACTTAAGAAGTAGTGTCCAGTTTTGGGCAGAGTGGGACAAGGTCAGCAGACAACTTTGAAGACAGTCAGGGTGCTAGAGCATATAGCAGGTGAAGAGAGGCTGAAGGAGATGGGCTTGTGCAGGCTGGAGAAGAGCAGGTTAAGGGGGGGAATAATTGCAGCTAATGGGGGGTTGTAGAGAAAGGAGAGACAGACTCTTCTACAATGTACAGAGAGAAAGGACAAGATGTAATCATCACAAGATACAGCCTCTCACTGAGGGGAATCAAACACAGGAACAGGTTGCCAGAAGAGTTTGTGAAATCTCCATCCTTAGAGATGGCCAAAAGCTAAAAGGATAGCTAAAGGGAATAGGTTCTGAGCAACCTATTCAGAACCTACTCTTACAGGCAGCTTTATACAGGGAATTAAACTGGATGACCTCCAGAAATGCCTTTCAATCCAATTTATGCTATCATTTTATATTTTAAATAGCAATGAAGTAATAGACTAATTTATCCTTTTAAGATTGTCTAGATTAAAAACCACTTCGTTAGCATTTTTGAGGTAGTTTGATACCCTTTTTTTTTTTTTTTTACAATGTATTTATAGAAATGTGTAAGGGAGTTTTCACAAAATGTCTTCCACTAAGAAGTCATCCATACTTTCAGAATGGATACCAAAAGATAAAGTTATTGCTACATAAATGAGTCTTATTAGTCAAACCAAGTTTAAAGTGTCCTTTTAAAAAAACAATCTGTTAAAGTATGTTAGTGGTTAGAGTCTGCCTCTGAGTGGAAAGTAAATGAGCAGCAGTCCAATACCTCTAGCACACTCTTTTTTGAAAGGAATACCTGGGATCAAAGGGGCACAGACAGTAAATTATTTGCTTATGCTCACCAACTACACTCCTTCCACAGCCTGAGCATTCTACCCACATGGACAAATTACACATCATGGATTTCCCAGTGTTACATTCAAACTTTGAGCCTTAATGGGCAATTTATCAAATGCAACTGGGTTTTTCTGACCAGAGAAAGGCAGAGATTCAGATTTCAAACACTTTCAACAACACAAAAACTCCCCACAGCTGCACATTCAGGCTTTCAAAAAATATAAACTTCTCAGAGTTTCTGTAGCCTTCTCTTTTAATGTAAATCTAGAAAAGGGTATTACACAGTTGTTTGCAGTATTGGCTGCAATGTTACCGAGCCGAAAAAAACGTAAGCTTGGCAGATATCTGCTTATTTCTTGTACAATATGAGAGATACAAAACCAAAGATGTTATTGATGTACATTAAAAGTAAGATAGGTAAAACTGTTTCAAGCATGGGGACTAAAGAAGCTGAAGTAAATTAAATTCTGGGATTTGGGGAAACCATTTTCAATGCAAGGAGCTTTTTTTTTAAATCTCATAAAGTACAAACTCATTAAGCTCATTTAAATGTATTTGTGTTGATCTAAAAGTATCGGCTGGAGAGAAAAGAGTAAGTACTACTTTCTAGTACTACCAAGAGACGGTAATATATTCCTCACTTTTTACTTTTTCATTTTGGGAAACAATTGACAACTTTTCTTCCAATACAAAGTCTTACTTATACAAAACTGATTTAATACCAAAAGCTTGCTAATACCGTACATTTCTTTTAGGACATTTTTTCAGTTTGATATCAGTAGATAGATACAACAACATATTAAGAAATGGTTGCAAGCTCCCCTCAAATAAAAGCATGGTAGTAATACTCAAGTCTTGAGGTATTACAAGGATAATTGTGCAAAGGGAAAAGGACAAATCAATTAAAGTATATTTCAATTATCTTTTTTAAAAACTAACATAGCTTTTTTCCCCTTCTCACCCCCTTTTATTCCACAAAAATATAGTTCACTAAAGGACGCCATTAATAAATCAAAACGATGAGATGAAATAAAACATTCTAGATTCTACAAACCTTAACTGAAAACTGAGAAGATACTTTCCATAAACATTAACATATTTTCTATCAGTCATGTCAGATTTTATTTTAACAATAGTTACAAAGCTTATAAATATGCAGTATAAAACTACAGCTCATTTCAGAAGACAGTGCAATCCAAATCTCTCATTTCTTGAAAGGGAATGGAATAATTACAGCTACACATGCCAGGGTGTTTCTTCCATGCATCTTAAAACAGAAATAAAACTTGTACGTTGACAAGTGCCAATTATAAAACTGTGAACTAAATCAAATATTCAGTAAGTTATTTCTTTTTCATAGATATTTTGTTAAAAGCAAAGAAAATTGGTGGCATTATATATGTCTCTATATACAAGTGACTATTGTTTGATAATTTTTACTTCATCCTTCCACAGTTATTTTGCTAAATTCAACTGTGCTGTTAAATCTACAATTCAAAGAACAATCAGCTAGGAATGCTCACTGTCATGGAAGAGCATCAAGTAAGACTCACTATGCATATAAATGTCACTTTTTCTTATATGGGAGTTCAGCACAGTAGATTTTGTACGGACATGCTGGTGCCCAAGGCAAAATGCTCATTTTATTCCCTCTATCCACAATAAACTTGGTTTAGGTGAAGACTGAGCTCAGCTGAAAATAATTTGGAAATTCTGTATATACTTGATCCCTTGAGATAATAGGTATTGAAAACTAAGTTTTTAGTTCCATCGACACGTTTGCCCTGACTTCTATCTGTCTCCTAAGAGCCAGTCAATACAGATTTCTTTCACATAGCTTCTGTTACAGCTCTAGAGAAAGATGATGTGGAACAGGGCATGGCTTATATATCATTGTGAAGTTGAGAGGGTAACTGGAAATAAAACGCACCACATCATTTTTACTTTTGAAGAACTCTACCTACGGAACAATTAGTAGGAAGGACTATAATAATTCAAGTTTCTTAGTATTATACTATGTGGGATAAAACTCTCAGATACTAGTTCTTAAATTTTTAATACTGTACCAATACAAACGTACTTTACTTTTAGTAGAGATCATACATACATAATGCCAGAACAGAAGTTAATTAAAACTAATTACATTTGCATCAACTTTCCAGAAATCTCATTAGATTTGTTCATAGATTATTATTAAAGAGTTTTTGAGTACTCTTTGTATTTTCTTCATTTAATCTCTTCGACAAGATTTTTCCCCACCAAAAAATGTTCAGCCTTTCAGTACCTTTAACTCATACATGTTAAAAGCATTTCGCAAGCAAGCCCCCTTTCATTTGGCCTAACCCTTGTAATTTTTTCCCCCTACTCTGCCACAAACTTTGTCTACTGACAACTTTCGTTTCTATCTATGCCAATCCTTTCTTCCCTTTGCCCCTCAAAAAACATGCCACATTTTTGTTACAAGCTTCCCTTAATACTCTTCCCCTCTGACTCTCTCAAGAGTTTCTTATCCTTTACAGCCTGCCTTATCTTAACAGCCATTTTGAAACTCTGAATTTACTGCTTGTTCCTTCCTTAGCTCTGGGTCTTTGTCTTCCTCTTCCATGACAGATCCAGATTCCTTTCTTCCTTCTAATTACAGCGTTTTTACAGCCTATATGTTCTAGGTGTCTAGCATGTTGTGAAAACAAGCACTGTACTGGATCCTCTTCTGAGTCCCTTGTGAAGGGTCACAGGAGGAAGGAGTACAGTACAGTGCTTATTTCCTGCTTTTCAAATATAGTTTGAAAGCAGAGGAAGTAAGTATGATTTCAGGAAGACTAAGCAGTAACATCTTTTCAGGAAAGAAGCAGATTTTTTTTTTTCTTTAAGTAACAGCAAAAAACCTGAGCTGTAATTCGTAATTCAGAAATGACAGAGACAGGTATTTTGGAATCCTCTCTAGAAAAACAGAGATTTCATGCATGTTGCACAATGCAGTACTGAATACAGACAGCCAAAGTAGATCACAAATTGGAAACAGTTTATCTGAATGATGATTCAAGCCAAGATAATTGCTCTGCTGAGAAGAGTACCCCAGCACTTTGCATTGTGAATATATCCTAAAAGAACAGGGGAAAAGGCTGGAGAAAAGGCATAAAACCACCTTCTTCAAGCTGAAAAAACAAATATCACCACAAGCTCTCTGTTCAAGGAATATGTACATATGCATACAGCATGAAAGACCTCAAGAGACTCTTGAAGACAGCAGAATCTAGAAGAAGGGAGTGCAAAGCCTCAATAGTATAACCTTCTCTTTTGGAGGCACTTTTAGGAAATTGGTATCCCACTCTGGCTATCAGTATTTCCAGTGCATTTACTCAATATAAGTATCTTATTTTCCTCCACGCAGAAAGTTTGGTTCAGCAAAGTTAGTTTACATATTAATTTAAATGACACCACAACTAGTAAACTTACACAAGTATTGAATAACTTTATGCATAACCCACTGGCTGTTGAATACCCCTCTGGGATATTCAAGTCAGAGTAACAGGCTTAATTTTAGAAAAGTTTCAAGATCTCCTGTAATACTTAGGTCTGTCTATAGAGAAGAAGGAAAAAAAATTTACTAAGCAACTTAAATCAAATGAGTATCTCATGTGTCAGAACGGTTGGATTAGGAAAATTTACCTTTTCCATAGAAGAACTTGCGGTAATAATATGCTCCAAGATCAATGTGTTCTATGATGTAACGCTTCACTTTCTCTCTGTGAATGGACTGGTTTTCTCTTGGTACTTCCAGAACTGAAACACCAGCATTTGTGCAATGGGAACTCAAAGAGGACTCAAAAGAACAACTTTCCCCTGAAGAAAAAGATGCTGAATTTGCTCTAGAAAGTGCAATACGTCTATCTCCTTCCCCACCAGTTTCATTCCTGAAGTAAGGGCAACTCAATACTAAATCGTTGCTTTTCCCATCTCCCTCATCAGCATCTAAATTCTCTTTTGAATTGAGGTCTTCTTTGCTTCCCAAAGGAGATTCACAGTTTCCTGTTTGACCTGCAGGCATCTGAGTTTGTGATGCTGCTGAAGCCCCAGTGGTTATGTTTTTTCTTTTTCCTACATTTACTCTGGTAGCCATTGCTTCATTTATGTTAAACAAAACACTCTGAACATCATAATGTGCAAAACACTTTTGACAGTTCCATGAGCGAACATTTCTGTCAAGTCTGTCATCCAGATCAGACGAAAACTTGAAAGTTTCATGCTCACTTTTAACTGCTCGCAATTTTCTAAATAGAGATGTTTCCACTGCTTCTGATTTTAGTCTCCTCTTGAAAGATTTCTCCCTGTCTCGACCAATAAGTAGGGCACTATCCATGTAATCCAAGCCAGAAATCCTGACAAATTCTCCCCTGGAAATCTGCGCAGCAGCATGTAGACTTGGAGAAATTGTAGGATCACAGTGGAAAAACTCAGAAAATCCAAATGGAGCAAGGGTTTTATGTTCAAAATTTTCCACTCGGTATCCTCTTAGCATCGCAAAAAAATTTTCTCCAGACAAGCCTTGTCTATCAATTGAAGAGGTACTGCCATACTCTCTATGAAGAGCTGCTCCAGTATTTGGGTTAACAGCATTCTGGTCTAACACATCTTCGGCATCAATATCACTTATCGTCACATCACTGTTGCTTCTTTGCCTTATGGGATGAAGTCCCCTCTGCGGGGAATGAACAAAAAGGTCTCCAATTGAATATTTTCCCTCTGTAAATTCCAATTCTAGCTCTTCTTGCTGTCCATCACTTTGATCATTTTGTCCATTTGGAAGTACTGAGACAACACTTTCGTAACTGGTTGGAGGTCTGTTTTCCCAAGCAGCTTTACTTAGCTCTTTAGAGCAATCCTTCTTAGGAGGCCATTCAGATACCCTTGCTCGAACACCCATTTTAGGCACAGCTGGTGTACCATTTGTTTGATTATTTTCAGTTTTGCTAGATGCATTTGAAGAAACAGGAGGACCCATGCTACCATTCAAAGCTTTAATCTTCCTAGCAAAATAATCATCAGATTGCATGCTTCTTGAAGATTCCCTGAACTTTGAGGAAGTCCTGCTAACTTTGTGCTTATCTTCTTGCAAAGATCTTTGATCGCTCATGTCCACTCGGTGGGAGGGGAAGCACTATTGCATAAATATACTGTTACTTCTGTTATTACATTGTCTTTTATGGGCCAATAAGCTGCAATATAAAAATACAGTTACAGTCTTCCCAGAAGCGCAAGCAGAAACCTCAGTGTATCATCTTTATACAAATTCTGTCAGGAGAGCAATCTTAAAACATTTCTTTCAGTTCAGATGCATTCAGTTCAGTATTATTCCAGGCAAATTTCTTTAATCTGTTAATAAAAAAAAAAATATATTAAAATGTTTATCGCCAGTAACAGTAAGCTTCCAATGCTGCTTGTATATACATAATACCCCATGAAACTGGAACTAATGGTATTTCTTTTGTATGGTTTTTCATCCTCTACCTGCTTAACACCAAACAAATGCAATAATACTACGTTCCCAATACATACGTTCCCGTACAAGCAGCTTGAACCTGTGTATCTCTCATGGGCTAACCAGACCACACACACTGAACAGCAGACCAGGTCCCACCAAGCAGAATAGGCACATACAATTCTCTCTGCATTTCTTCCAGTGCTGACAGCAACTTAGGTGCCTATTCTTTGTATAATCACTGGGGTTTTTTACATTACATGAAAGAACATAGCCATCTCTTTTTCAGGTTTGCTTGAAACTGGCCAAGACACACAGGAGTTACTGGGGCTAGACTGGTAAAAAAATGTAAAATTTATGAAACAGATAGGACTCTTGACAAAGGAAAGTTTTTTAAAGGAACATTTTAAAGATAAGTAATCTCTCCACTATGATTAATTCAGGGAATAAATGTATTTTGCTTTTTTTCTTTTCTCTCTCTCTCCCAAACAAAGATTTACTTTCATTCCTTTAATTGGAGTGTAAACTACTATTTTGCTGTGTAAAACAGTTATAGTTGTTTCTGTTACATTATATTCCTCTGGTTGGAAACCCAGACTGTTAGCTACTGTGCTAAAGAACACATCTGTTGTCTTCTGCAAATTAGAAAAGATAGTAGTCCTATAGTGTTAAATTGATTACAAAATTGAATTGTTAGGATATAAAAATATTCTTCAATGGCTTTAATAGTCTTAAGAATGACGACAACTCATGCTGTGAAGATTCATTTGCAGGCAGAGCCCATCCTTTAACCCATTGCATAAAACTAGACTAAAATAAGAGACAAGACACTATGTTATGTACTCTTTAGCTTTTGCTCCTTGAACAAAACCACCACCAAAAAGATCTTTTTAGGATGCTGCAAATAAACATAATATGCATTTATCATATTTAAAAAAAAAATCAGGTCAAATTACCCTGGAATATGATTTCTCCCCTTAATTCAATGAAGATAAGAGGACCTCAGAAGAGAAGTGGGTTTTTTCTCCTACATGTAATGCCATAGAAATTCTCACAAAAAAAAAAAAAAAAAAAGGGGTGTGCTAGGGGCCAAAAGAAATATGTA